>NC_142173.1:3759145-4059145 GCF_029865625.1 Vigna umbellata
TGAACACAGTTAACTAAAAAAACTTAAACTATAGTTTATCTGTACTTTTTAAAATTTTAAAAACTTAAACTAATTTTACTAAAAACTAATTATACTCATTAACAGTTCAGTTTAAAAATACTGAACTATTTTTATTTTGAGTACAGTTAACTGTGGTTAACCGTGGTTTCAGTTTTCCCAATTCCTTTCTCAATCACAATTTCTCAATCAAAATTAGGTTTTCCTATTTCCTTTCTCCATCACAATTTTCTCCGGACCTCTCGTTACGTCCCGTTCGTCAAAGGCTGTCGTTGAAGACTCGTTGTCCTTGAAGGTTCGCTGTCGTCGAAGGTTCGCTGTCTTCGAAGACTCGCCATTGTTGAAGGCTCACCGTTGTTGAAGGCTCGCCGTTGTCAAAGGCCTTTTCGCACTCTGTCGTTGCCAAACTGTTGAAGGCTCTACCACCATCGCCAAAGGTTCTGAGAACACTTCTTGCTGGAAAGAGAAGCAAATCTGCAACCCAGGTACAAATATTTTTCCCTTTCCCTAGTCGCATTGTTCGATGTGATTTTCAGTATTTTTCTACCTTGGCATATTTGTGTCTTGTTTATCTTTTGACATATGGAATCCATGCTCTCCAAGTATTTTTTTTCTTGTGTTGATTCTTGCCATCTGATTATTGATATTGACTTCTAAAGTCCTTTCATGTTGAAATGATTTGCGAAATAA
Organism: Vigna umbellata; assembly: GCF_029865625.1. NCBI lineage: Eukaryota > Viridiplantae > Streptophyta > Magnoliopsida > Fabales > Fabaceae > Vigna > Vigna umbellata. The sequence continues at coordinate 3,759,854 of NC_142173.1, forward strand.
ATGCATTTTCTAAAGAATGCAAGGTTCTTCACAAACATCTTCTTACTTGTATTTAGCTTGATTGCTAGGTGTTGTTTAGGACTAGAATTGACTGAAGAAAAGTTTCCGAGCGTATGATTGTGTTAGTTTTCTATAGAAATAATATATCTTTGGATTTCCTAAAGTAAAGACCATAATTCAGTGGCTTATATCTTTGGGTTCTTGACCCAGCAATGTTCTGGTATGGCTGCTCTTATTTTAGCAATCTTGAGTGGTGGAGGAGCACTGAGATCAAAATCTTTGGGATGCCATTTGCAGCATAGGCTAAAGGTTATGTGTCTTTAACCATTGCTACTAGGTTAAGTGGTTCTCGGATTCAGGGATGTGTGGTGGGTGAGTGGGGTAGTGACTTTATGCTCTGTAGTCCAGAAAAATCGAGAAGCATAAATCATGGAAAAATTTACTTATGGGGTAGTGCATTTCTATAACCGCAGGTTGTAACAGTTGTAATAATAATATAATAACACCCAAACTTTGCACTTTTACTTCATTTGCTTCTCCACTATTTACATTGCTTTGCCTATAACAACTCACAAACCATGTTCCAGGTTTCAAAACACAGTTACAATTACACTTTACTATTCTACTTTTTTTTTGTTCTTTTACTTTGTAAGGTAAATAATGTTATTTATATTAAAATTGTAATAATTATGATTAACATGTTGATTAATACTATTCAATGTTTATATTTCTCATTGCACAATAATTATGATTAATTAACAATTTTTCTCTATTTAATTCTTTCTAATTTAAGAGAACATTAAAGAACGAAGATGAAAAAAAAGGTTGCATTTTAGTAAATATTTTAATTAGCTTCAAAATATAGTATTTTTATAGTTTAATGTATTAAGAGCTTGAATAAAACTTTTCTAAATAGTTGAAATTGGATTTAGTTCATACATTAAAAAAATTATAAAATAAATTTCCAGGTTCATAGGAAGTGAAAGTAGTGTTTAATGGGTGTTTTATGATTTGAATGTGATGTTTTGTGACTATTTTAAGTAGGTGCAATTCTGGAAAAGAGTTGATATTGTTCAACTATTTTAAATGATATAAAGACGATGTGATGGATAATGAATCTTTTGACTATGTTCTAATGCTAAATTCTCAATTATATGAATATGATATTATTGTGTATTTCAGTTTCCATATATCTGATATGACTATGTTTGTATGAGTCGGAGTGGATTTGATTGTGCTCCTTGTTAAAGGTTATGGCAGACCATTATTAATGATTTCAGTTTCCATATATCTTAATTTGAGTTTATTAAAGTAAATGAAATAATAGTTGTTTTTTATCATTATGGCAACTTCCAGATCTTAAGTATCATCCATTAGTGACACATTTAGGCGAATATAAGTTGAGCATTCAGTGTTAACATTTCCAAAAGTTGTATGCTTTTAGTGAGTGTTGTCTTTGTTAATATTTCACATGAATGAATTATTTCGTTAAAATTGTAGCAAAGCACCTACATGTAGGAGTGTACCACACAATTAAGTGGGGTTCCCATCACAATGAACTAGAGTTTCCCACTGGAATTGGAATTACTTTTGCCATCCCATTTCTAGACACCTTCCTGGAAATTTCTGAATTTGTTTTTAGAGTTTATCACAACACTTTCATCAATGTAGTGACGTGATTTTTGAATTTGTTTTCAAACCCTATATCATCATCATTTAGATAAATTTTCCTTTTGTTTGATTGAACTCTTAATTAATGTAGTGACGTGAATGTCACAAACGGTAGAAACCCTCACACCAAATACTTTTGGAATGGATCATTTACCTCGTATCGATTCATCGTCAACTGAGAATAGTAAGGGTCGATCAAATGTGTGGGGACATACTAAACAAAAACCTTATTCTGAGAAGAAGGTCAAATGCAATTATTGTTGTGATTTGATTAAATATTTGGTTGGAACAAGCGGGATAAGGAATCATTTGGCGCGATGTAAAGAAAATCCTAATAGAGAAGCATTCAAAAGGAAAAAGCTTTTATCATCAAGTACAGAAGTTAGTGTTAGCCTTTCACCAACTATTTCTAAATTTGACCAAAATGCATCTCGAATGAAGTTGGTCAAGATGTTTGTGAAGTCTGAGCTTCCTTTTCGATTTGTGGAAAATGAGGACTTTCGCGACTTTGTATGGTCCTTGCAACCACGATTTGAAGTCCCATCCCGCACTACATTGAGGCATGAAATGTGGGAACTCTATGAAGAGGAAAAAGCAAAGTTGAAAATGTTTCTATCAAAGCAATGTGAGAGGGCTTGTTTAACTACAGACACATGGACTTCAATCCAAAACCTAATTTACATGAGTTTAATAGCTCATTTTATTGATAATGATTGGAAACTTCGAAAGAAAATTTTGAATTTTTCTCAAACAACGGGACATTCAAGGGAGCTCATTGCTAAACATGTTGAGGCTTGTTTGAATAATTGGGAGTTGAAGTGAGTCCTTAGTATCACTGTAGATAATGCTACAACAAATGATGTTGGGGTCTAGTACCTCTAAAGAAGGATGTTATCATAGAATTGTCCTGTCTTAAAGGGAGAATATGTTGATATGTGTTGTTGTGCTCATATATTAAGTTTGATTGTGAAGGATGGCTTAAAAGAGATCAAAGATTCAATTTCAAAAATTTGGAGTGTAGTTAAATATGTGAAATCTTCTCCCGCTAGATTTGCTAGGTTCAAGGAATGTGCTAAACAAGAGGGAATTTCTTACAAAGGTATTGTTTGTCTTGATGTTGAAACGAGGTGAAATTCAATTTACTTAATGTTAGAGGCAAGCTTGAAGTACAAAGATGTCTTTGTCTTGCTAGATATGCAAGATAAGAAATTTGGTGTTAAAATGGTCAAAAGTAATGGTTGTGTGCCATTAGAAGAGGATTGGGAATATGCAAGGTCTATTCTACCATTTTTAAAGATGTTTTATGACTCTACTCTACGCATTTCTGGTTCTTCTTATGTCATGAGTCATATGTATATGAAGGAGGTGTTTGGAATTGATAAAAGGATTCGACAATATTCTGAGAGTAGTGATGTGAGCATAAAATTAATGGCAATGAGGATGAAGGACAAGTATGAAAAATATTGGGGAAATCCTAATGGAATTAATATCTTATTATTTATTACTTTTGTGCTTGACCCTAGGAGTACGTTGGATTTTGTTAATTACTTCATTGACTACCTCTTTGAATCTAGTATGGCCAGTGAATTGAAATCAAAATTATTGTCATCTTTAAAAATACTTTATGAACAATATCAAGGTATTGAGGAGGGTTCTCAAAGTAGCCAACAAGAATCTCAACTAGATGATGATGATGATCCTCATGACATGAGTTTCTACCTAAGAGCTACAGGACGTAGATTTGATTATATATCAAAGCTTGATAAATACTTGAGAGAGGATCCTGAACCTTATATGAAGTCAATTGAACTTGATATTTTACATTGGTGGAAAGTCAACTCGACTAGATTTCCTATCCTTGCGAACATGGCTCAAGAGGTGTTAGCCATTCCTATCTCTACCGTAGCATCAGAGTGTGCATTCAGTACAGGAGGAAGAGTGGTTAGTCCTTATCGTAGTTGCCTAACGCCTAAAATAGTGGAAGTACTGGTTAAAAGGAACACCTTTCTCTATACTTTTTGATGAGGATCCTAAAGAACTTGATAAATTTGAGCAAGGTGAAACTATATGACAAATTTATATATTTTTTAATTTATATTTTAAGTGTTCAAAAATTATGAAATATTTTATTTTATTTTTGTAGAGATAACCTCTCAAGATGAAGTGGGACCTTCAAGTGCTGCTATTAATTTAGATGATTGAAACTTTGCTACAATTTGTTAGTTGTCTAAAGTACATGTGCATAAGACTATAACCTTAAAGCTTTGTTTTTCATGTTGTTTTGTCTTGGAAACGGTACACAAATGCTCAATACTGTTTTTTAAAACTACTACCTTTAATGTTAATTTCAATGTTGTGCTACAGGATGATTCATACATTGAAAGCTACATAAGCACCATCGAAGTTGATTTTGTGAGTACAATATAACACCTTTCTAACTTGTCATTTCAGACTATTACTCAATTGATCATTACATTTTACTTTGTGCAGAAAATTTACACTGTTGAGTAGGATGGGAAGACAATTAAACTAAAGATTGTATGTATGAATCTGATTGGCTTGATATTATTTTTCAGAATAGAATTCCCTCAAAGCAACTTTTCCTCTTGTTTCCTGCTTTTTCTAAAGATTGGGATTACCAAATATGCATAATAGTTGTATTACCAAATATGCCTCCACTTTGTTCCTTTATGTTTGACCTCTTTACCAAGCTTATACTTCATTAATTTGGATGTTTTATAATTATGTATAGTATATATACCATGTTTCTCCTTTTATGAAACCAAGTAGTTGGTATCTTCTGTCTTTAGTGGATTTTAGTTTGGTCAGTGTTTGGTGGTTCATCACATGACAGGTTCTATAATTATTAGTCAGTGTGTGACTGATAGTAGGAAAAAGTTGAAATGGGAAAATTTGGTTGGATGTTTGACAAGTTGTGTCTTCCTTCTTGTTCAAACACCTGCTTTTGTGTTAATTCCATGGAATTTGAAGATGATGAAGTTTGAGAGCAAGCCTTTGATTGATAGTGGCAGTGATCTTAAACTAAGACTCAAGAATGTAGTTGATGGAAAGCAGACATTGGCTTTCATTCTAATTTATAGTTAGTAGATTAGTTTTAAATTTCAGCTTTGCATAATGAATATTTGCATAATAATTGTTTGTATTGTTTTTAAGCTTTCTAAATTAATTTTTTATTAGACAATGGTAAAATCAAATTTTAGAACTAGTGTAGTTTTATTAATGCAATTTTACTAGTTAGTGTTGTAGTTATTAGTGTTGTATAGTTAATGCAGTTCTTGGTTAAAATTAGTATAATTCAGTTCAAAATTAGTATAGTTAGTAGGTCAGTTCAATTTATATTGTAGTTTACTACAGTTTAGTATAATTCAGTTCAGTACAATTTGATAAAACAAAAAACAGTTCAGTTTAGTTTTTCTGAACTATTTTTTAGTGTAGTTCAGTTTAAACAAACTAGTTTTTAATTCAATACATTTTTTAGGAGTGCAATGCAATTCAGTTTGATTTGTCCATCCCTACATTTAAGGTATTGTCAGTTTTGAAGTCTCAGTCCATTACGGTTTTATTCTTAAAAAGCGTCTTGGATAAAAGGAGAAAGAAGCATTTAAGCTACACCTTACATCAACTCCTAAGTGATATGAAACTATGAGTATTGTAGAAACAGTATATTTGTTTCGAAATTCTATTTAGAAAAGCTTATTACATTTTATGCGTCCTGAAAATTCTGTTCCAAAAGTCACTTTTATGAAAAAGTAAAATGGTGATTTTGAAAATCTTGAGGGTGCATTGAAAGTTGTTACTATTGGGCTTGTTTTGAAAACCTAGCCCACTTCCTTTTTTTTCTTTCCTTTTCTCTGTTTGCCTTTTCCCTTTTTATGTATGCTGCTACTCTCGTGACAGAGCTACGAATTTCTCAGCTTTCAATTCATTGTGCTTCTTTTCTCTTTTTTGTGTACGTTTCCTACACTTCATCTTCTTTCGTCTTCTTTATCAATGTTTTGTGCCTTCTTCATCATAAATCTTGCTACTTTTACCTTCATCATGTTTTACTCTGTAAGTTGCATCTACCATTATAATATGGTATCAGAGCTCTTCCTTTGAAGAGCTCTGTTGCACGTATCTCTGCCTTCCTTTTCTTTCTTTCTTTCTCTTTTTTCTTTTGTCTCCTTTCTTGCTCTTGTTTTCTTTGTCATGGCAGAAGATAACAATTATCTCTACATTCTTCTTGGTGAAAATCCTGCTACTGCCCTTGTCTCGCCTCTTCTTGACGATACCAACTATCATTCTTGGAGTCAATCAATGATGACTGCTCTCAGTGCCAAAAACAAGATTGAGTTTATGGTTGACAATGTTCGTCCAACTGAAGCTTGAACATGCTGCTTGGATTAGGGGGAATAACATGGTTGCGTCATGGCTTGTCCATTCTGTTTCCATGAACATCTGACAAAGTATCATATGGATGAACAAAGCTTCAGAGATCTGTAATGATCTAAAGAATAGGTTATCTCAAGGAAGCTTATCCCCTATTCTGAGCCTTCAACTTGATATCGCCACCCTCCATCAAGGTGACCTTACCATCTCTAAAAATTTTACTACTAAACTTCGCACTCTTTGTAATGAGGTAGGATTTATTGAGAATTCAAGTACGAATCTAAGTTTCATATTAAGGAGAAATAAGAAAGTTGAACAACTTACAAGAAATAAAACTCTAAACTCGTTTCTTTTAAGGTTTTGGGTTAAAGGTGATGCCATTTTTCTTATATGGGTTGAGCTCATATCTTATTGGTGTTGTGCCTCTCTTATAATTTTTTCTAGAAAGACCTATCAAAATTGGTTAGACTTAATAGAATAAATTGCAGCTTTAAAATAATTTTGAAAAATATTATTACAATATATTTTGTATAACTTTTGATAAATGATGCCATAAATAGGTTAGAGCGAAAGACAACTTTTTTTAACTTGTTCACATATGGTGATGGCATGTTATACAGTTAAGATTGCTAAATATATGTATATATTATTTTGTATAAGGATTAAGACAATCTTATTTTATATATTTGTTACGTGAACAATAGAAATTGATGATCTTACTTATTAACTAGTATAAATATGTATAAGTCTATTAAGATTGGCTTTAGATCATATTTATAACTTTATATTAATAATTTTAATACGTAAATATATATGTTTGATAACGTTTGATTTCACCGTTATTTGTGATTAAATTTTGATACTAAATGAACCCTTTTTGACTTAGAAACTTGCTTGAACTCTTGTTTTTAGTTAAGTTGTGAATAAAAAGAGTGGAGGTTAGAACTTATGATTTTCACTAAATTCCTTTGATTTTGTAGGAAATTGGAATGATTTGGAAGAGGAGTTAAAGTACCAAGGAGTTGGAATTCAGAAAGGACAGAAAAACACCAGAAAAGAAGGCTACAAAAGGTCGTAGGACGCCTGGTTGCCTCTTTCTGAGGCCCTCAGCGCAGGATGTCTCCTATGGGCGCTTGGCTGCCCTTTTTTGGAACCCTCAGCGCAGGATGGCTCGTAGCAATGCTTAAGCGCCTTTCCTAGGGAGCTAAGCGTCATTCTCCTTGTGTCGTACACCGCTTGATTGCCTCTTTTAGGGCCCTCAGTGCCACTCCTCTTATACCAGCGTCTGGCTGCCCTAAGTAGGGGCGGTGAGCGCCAGTGTGTTGGGCTTGGACTCTGTTTTCTACTCTATTTAAGGATTTGTCGTCCTAGGGTTTTTATCTTTGAGTAACAGAGACTCAAAAACATACTTTTTCACTCTCTAGAGGCAGAATTGGATGCAAGAGTTGTCATCTTCAGTTTCTAGGATTTTTCTATCACTTTTATTTCATTGTACACCTAGTTTCTCCATGATTATGGAGAACTAAACTCATTTGTTGTTGGGAAAGATGTAACCTTTAAAACCTTTAAACTCTCATGTATTTGAATTTGTTCTGAATTATTATATGCTTATTTCATTAATTGTTAGAGATTTTCTCCTTTTCTCTATGCTTGTTATGTTTTGATCATTCATAGCATGATTTTATGGTCTTCTTTGTTATTGGGAAATACCTAGAAACCATGATCTGGAGAATTTCTTCCAAAAGCAATATTGCCCAGGGATGAAGTTAGGAGGTTTGGTTATCTTAAGCTTCTATTCGTAATGCAAAATTAATTATTAGGGATGCAAGGGATTGTGGTCTAATAATTAAGGATAGGCTTTCTTCATCAAGGGGTCGGGTTTTAAGTAATTTATATAGTGACCTTAACAATTGAATGAAGAAGATGAATTCTTATATGCATGAGAGTAATGATGGTGAAATCTAAACCCCAACAACATACTCATCTCATATTATCAAAATCATCCATTCACTTTTGTGTTTTGCCCCAATTGATCAAATTAGATTTATATTTACTTTTTCTGCATTTTTGCATTGTAAACCAATGAAATCGTTCTTAAGTCTTAATTAGTTAAGGTATTACATGATTGTCTAGTGTCGTGAGTCTTCTAGAATACGATACTTGGTCTTACCATTTTATATTACTTGATACGATTTGGTACACTTACCGATGTGTTAACCATGTTCAAAACTGAGTTTGTAGGGAGAAGTATCTTATTATTTTTTTTATTTTTTTTTTATTATTATAATAGATTATTTTGGTTAAAGAATGGACCAAAAGAACTTAAATTTATAATTGGAATCAGATATAGTATCCTTAAAAAGATTGGAGGAAATGAAAGAAAGAAATAATAGTTTGAAATATACATTATCAGAGGGAAAGGGAGAAATGAACATATAAAGATTATAATTTTTAATATAAAAAGGCTTAGGGGTAGTGAAAGAGAGATATCTTAGAAAAATTATATCAAAATAGTAAATAGATATGATATGCATCCAAAAAAACTAAAATTGCAATGATAAACAATGTATTGCAATATAGGAAAATAACAATTTTGAGTCTTATAAAGAATGACTTTGGAGGTATAGTAAGCATTTTGGTGTACAAGTATGTTTAAGAAATATAGGATAAGTAAGGGGTTTTGGTCTTTGAGGGAAACTTCAAAATCAGATATGCTTTAGATGATCCAGTCTCTCCTTAAATGATCTTGTCTCAACATTTGTGTGCTGAGTACCACTTGTCTACTTTAGGTCTAGTGTTGAAAGTCAAGGTTTTAGCACTAGGCACCCTATTTATATTTTGATTTTTTATGTTCTTTTCTTTTATTTCGTATGGATGAAGAATGTATTGATACTTAAAGTTTGATTGGTAGAATATATGAAATGTTATGAAGGTTTATGCATGAGTTTATATATGCATTAAAGTATGGTTTGACAAGAGTTTCTAAGGTGAAATTCTAAATGGTTGTTTCAAGTATTGTATATATAAATATAGGAGCTTAGTCTTGGGTGCTATCTTGACACTCTAATGGTCACTCAGTCTTAATGGAGGTATCTTATGTGTATATAAACTCATGTCCATATCTTATTTTATCCAATGTGGGACTTTGTTTGTACCCAACATCCTCCCCTCAAACAAAGGACTATGGTTCTCCACCTCCACTACAGCGGAAGTCTTTTTTCCTATCCTCGAGTACACCATGGTCATCACTTTTCTTTCACAATTCATGGTCAAACACTAAGCATCTCTTGCTCTCCACCTCTCATGATTCACTTTCAGGCTATGGCCACCTAACAGGGCTTCACTTGATCATGGAGGGACGTACTCAACCGAGCCCGGTCACCAGACCTGAACCTGGCTCTGATACCATTTGTAGGGAGGTTCAACACACACACATACACATAGATCTTCACACTGATAAGATATTGTCCACTTTGGGCCAAGTCCTCACAGATTTGCTTTTGGTACCACTCCAAAAGGTCTTTTATCAATGAAGGTATCTTATGTGTATATAAACTCATGTCCACCTCTTATTTTATCCGATGTGGGACTTTGTTCGTACCCAACATATCTTATAGGAAAATCTCACGATACATGCACTCTGATATTTTCCTGAAATTGAGTCTTATTATTCATTGATAATGGAAAGACTTTAAATAGCCATAACACTTACAATATTACGAGGAATAAAGATAAAATATCAACTATCTTAAAAATAAAATTTTTTTAATCTATCATAAAATAATATTGTACCTAGATAAACCGAAAATCATAACTACGTATCCCTATTTTATCTCTATCAAATCAAACTAAATATTACTATACCCAAAAACTAATAAAATAAGATTTAAACAAAATTATTAATAAAACCCTAAAATTTAAGTTTATCCCAACAAACTCCCCCATAAACTTAAATTCTTCCTTCCTTCATTTGGCTTTTCATGTGCATCATCCTACTCTGGGTTTGCATCTTCTCTCCAAGATTTTCAACTCCAAGTCATACAACCGGTTCTTCTTTGCTTTTCCCTGTGTTGTTAGACGACCATGCTTATCCTTTAAATACAGTACCTGATTTTTCATAAAAAATGAATTACCTTTTTCAATTATCTGACTCATGCTCAAAATATTGCTCTTCAGCTCCGGAACATAGTAAACATCCATAATCTCTCCAACTCGTCCATTCTTTTGCATATGTCGAATTGTTCCACGCCCTTTCACGACCACCTTGGAGTCATCTCCAAAAGACATACATTTAGCCTCCACCTTAGTGAGTTTATCAAAAGCGTTCTCGTTTCCACACATTTGATTGCTTGCCCCAGTATCTAGATACCATACCGAGTTGGTAGAAATCTCATCAGCCTTCATCTCTTCTTCATCTTCTTCTTCCCTATTTTTATCTGGTTCATGAACGCTATATGCTTTCTCTTCCTTTTCAAGAGCCGCCTTCTTCAGCTCCTCAAGCTCAACCTTCTGTTCATCTAGAAGCCTCCTTATCTGCTGAATCTCTTCATCTTTTTGTTTGAGTTCTTTCTCCAGATTTTCCTTCTCCACAATCGTTGCATCCTTTACCAAAATCACTTCATCCATTGTTGTGATTGGGCCTTCCATGTCCACTACATCCAAGCTCTTTACCAGGAATAATTCTTCTGCATCTTTAGTAAGGAGATTCGTCTCCCCCTTTGTCTCGATCTTGCAATACTTTGCAATATGGCCTACCTTACCACAATTATAGCACTTGCTTGATCTACACTCATTTGCATAGTGACCATACTTGCCACACTTAAAACATTAAACTCCTGACCGATCTCCTCGGCCTTTCCCTTGTCCTCGATCATGCCAATTCTGCTGACCGGTTTGCTCTTCATCATCATTCTCAAAATTACCTCGGTCACATCCATCTCGTTGTCTTCCTCCTCGCCATCTACCGCCAAGACCTCGACTTTGATTAATCCGAGATTTATTCGAGTCAAACTGTACCTGTAGTGCTTGATCGTCGGGTTCCCTCTTTTTCTTTTTTTTCCTCAATTCGTGGGCTTTTAATGACCCAACTAACTCCTCCACAGTGAGAGTTGACAAATCCTTTGTCTCTTCAATAGTGACCACGATACTTTCAAAATCATCCGTCAGATTTCTCAAGATCTTTTCCGCAACCCGGTTAGGAGGAACCTCTTCTCCGTTCATTCCGAGTTGGTTAGCCATCTTCTACACTCGAGTTATAAACTCGGCAACTCCCTCATTTTCATCCATCTTCATATGTTTAAACTATCTTCTGAGAGCTTGTACTCGAACCTGCTTCACGAGGGTATCTCCTTTGTATGCCACCTTTAGAATTTCCCATGCTTATTTTGCTGACTTTGCATTAGCTATTTTCTCGAATCCAGATTCATCCACTACATTATACAGAAAGTACAGAGCCGACCTGTCTTTCACTCGTGTCTTTTTCAATGCAGCAATCTGGTTCACTGTTTGATGCTCATCATCCGCGGGTTCATTGTACCCGTCCTCCACTATCTCCCATACATCTTGGGATCTAAGAAGAACCTTCATCTGCAAAGACCAATTTTCGTAATTGGTATTTTCTGACAATTGTGGCACACTCATCCCATTAACTACCTTTGTCATCTCTCTCATACAAAAAATCAAGCACTCACTTTTTCTCTCACGGTGTCTGATTTTCTCCTCTCTCTTTCTCTCTCTCGGTACTCAGAGCATAAAGCTTTGATACCACTAATGAGAAAATCTCACAATACACGCACTCTGATATTTTCCTGAAATTGAGTCTTGTTATTCATTGATAATTGAAAGGCTTTAAATAGCCATAACACTTACAATATTATGAGGAATAAAAATAAAATATCAATTATCTTAAAAATAAAATTTGTTTAATCTATCATAAAATAATATTGTACCTAGATAAACCGAAAATCATAACTACGTATCCCTATTTTATCTCTATCAAATCAAGCTAAATATTACTATACCCAAAAACTAATAAAATAAGATTTAAACAAAATTATTAATAAAACCCTAAAATTTAGGTTTATCCCAACAATAGGAGGTCCTAGTTTAGGTGTTTTACCTTGGCCTAAGACGCATAATGGACTAATCTGGTCAGTGTGGTAGGGTAAAACCCATTGAAAATGACTCTATAGAGCAATATAGGTCACCACAAGTGCATAACCTACCATAACTCAACATTCATACATTTATCCGGATGGTCAAGTTTAGGTCTTAATGATATGTTTAGAATGTTTGCTTGTTGGGATGAAATGTAATATAAGATGATTTATGAAACTCTATGTTTGATTCTTTTAGCATTAGTTTACCCATTTTGTGTTTCTTTGTTAGTTGTTTGCTTGTTTTTGTTTGTTTTTCTTTTTACAATGATCACCTTATTAGTGTGAACAAAAGAAAACGATCTTTCAGTAAAACAAATATTAGGAGGAGATTACGCAAACATGTAGATTTAGATCAATTAGTTTACTTAACTTATTTTAAACGACTTTATGTAAATAATTCTTTTTTAAAAGTTTTTGTATATAAAGTTGAACTTATAGTTATTTTTTAATAACTATGAAAATACTTTATATATTCTCATCTTATCAACTCTTCATTATTTATTAATTTTGTGATGTTTTCTAAATAATATTTTTAAATTATTTAAAAGGAGATGTTACATAAAGTTATCTTAAAATTGATTAATAATTATTCCATAACTTAGTTATATTTGTACCGACTCCAATAATTTGTTTGGAAATTTTGTAAATTAATTATTTATAACATTAATATGATTGGTAAACCTTTATCTTGTTTAACTATGATAATACTTATTAGCAAAAAATTGCAACAGTTAGCTAAATGCAAATTTTCTTTTACTAAAATATTGTGTTAAATTATTGATTTTTATTAATGTCAATTTTTAATTGTTAGATGTAGAAGCATCAAAATATGTGTATGGATCAATTTGAAAAACTCACAATACATGTAAAGGTAAAACAAAGGAATTACGGTCTAAATTGAACTGTACAATTTATGTATAAAAAAATAAGAATTCTCATTGTAAAAAGTAAAAAAATAAAATAAAATAGAAGATTTATGCTAATAACATTCTCGCATTCAATCATTTTAAGGTATATAAAGAGTAAAACAAGTCATTCACAGTGACGAAGCCAACAGTTGTGAACAATCTTTCAATATAAAACTTCTCGAAAAGTAACTAGATATATCACCTTCTAAAATAAAACAAAAACAAAAAAAATGTAATTGATTCTATTTTAGTTATCACAAATAAAATACTTTTTGTATATTATTTTCTATAAATATTCTTATTTATTTTACTGTATGATGATGCATGAGGTGACCTTTTCAATGGTGAAAAAGTTTTACTAAACTATTATATGACGATGATAAAGATGATTTAACAAAATATATGGAAAAAAGTTAAAATAACTTATTAAGTAAAATTTATTTAAGCATTCCCTGTTTTAATTTTGGTAGCAAGTGAGATTTTTGAAGGAATTTAGTTTGAGACAACATATGCATATGTTTTCGTGGTCTACAATTGTTGTGAATAGGAATGGATGATTCGTATGTATAAAGGAAGTGTCCCCTCTCAAACAAATGTACATGCAAAGTCGGTTGCAAAATAATTGGTTTGCATGTGCTTCCATTGTTCTTGATTGAGAAATTCATATCATCTTATCCATTCACCCACATCCAAGTATCAATATATTATATTCAAGGTATCATCAGCTATGGATTCGTATAAAAGATATTGATAATCTTTAATATTTATAGGATATTTAGATAATGAAAATATTTCTTTTTATGAATTTTTCATTACTTAATAGCTTAAAATTCTGTATTTATATAAGATTTTTCTTTTATATAGTCAATCAAACTAAAAAAATTTCAAAATTCACCACATAAATGAAAATAAATTTTATAGTTTTCAAAAACACATTTGTATTGGATCAAAATTTGATAATTATTGATGATGGAACCCATCATCAAAATTGTTTTTCAAGTGTTATAAATTAGATCCCTTGTAATTACAATTTGTTTCTACTTTTTTATTATTATTTACAATGAGTTTATAAATACTTATTATATTTATAGTTTCATCTTTAACTAATTTGCAATATTGAGTTAAGAAATAGATTTTTAATTTAACTCAACATTACAAAATCAATTTTTAATGAGATTTACATTTATATGCATGTGCGTGTGTGTGTTTTTTTTTTTTTACTTTTTTACATTTTATTAAATATTTTTTAATGAACATAGGATGATAAAAAATCATAAGAAATAATTATTATAAATGGGAATAAAAAATTTCGCGATCATAATTGAGTGAAAAATTATTAAACTTTCTCATAAAACATATACATATGTATATCTTTTCAGTAAAAGTGAAAAATTTTAGATTCTCCAAAAGAATCTCATTGTAATGGAAATGAAAATAAAAGAGTTGTTCTAAAGACCCTCTTGAAAGTACAAGGTAAAAAGTGATAGATGCAATGATAGAGTAGTTTTTTTATTTCATGTGTTTGAATAAAAATGAAATAAAATTAGGGATTGTTGTTGGGGGTAGCTTCCTAGAAAGTGTCTCTAAGAGATAACTGTACTTAGAAAAGAAGAAATAATAGAGCCATGGGAAGAGATCGTACTTGGTGTATGACTTTTCCATGATCATGTGCATTCATATGATAAAAAAGATTAACATATAGTAAAGTAAAGTAACATCCTTTTTGTTTTGTGCCTCACAACTAAATATTCCATTCCCATGGACATACATAATCCACCTCTTCATATTGTAGGTCCAACATTTCCTTCTCTTCTTCCAAAATGAGAAGATATCAATGCTAAAATGAAAATTAAAAAAAAAGGAAAAATTAGCATTGAACCCATTTTGGAGATGGGTATACAAAAACAAAAAGAAAAATGTATAAAAATGAAAAATATAATAATACTTTAGAGATGAGAGGGAAACATAGACAAGTTAAAATAAAGACTCAAATGTGTGTTTTGATAATACTTCTATTTGTTGAATTTTGATTTTTTTATTACATTCTTGGAAATTGTGGTTCTAAAAGTTTTTTTTTCTGAAATATTTTTAATTTCTTTTTCTCCTGAAATAGTCTATTAAATAATGATGTCTAGCAGTCCATATAACCATATAAAATATATAGAATATGATATTTTGGAAGATAAGAAAAGAAAATTACTAAAGACAAAAAAACAACGGGCTTTGGAAAGAAGAAAAAAAAGTGTAAAATGAAATAGAATGTAAATTACAATTGATTTAATTTTGTAATTGTCATCTATAATCTATAATAATATACATATAAAGAACTTAATTTTTATTTTAATTTTAATAATTTTTTAAATCACAGCATAAAATGTGACACCCGGACACTGACGAGGGTGGGGAGTGACGTCGGTGCAAGAGGCATGAAGTGCAAGGGGCACAGACAAGGAGCGGCTCCTGGCAGGCCTCGAGTGGAAGGGACACATGGATGAATCGAACATACACAGAAATGAGAGAGATCTAGAGACTGTGTAGGTATGAGACTATACAGTTGAAGGATAGCTTAAAGGGATTGATTTGATTACTCATATCACCAAATGCATTTACTTTTTATCATAAGAACTCCATGATTAAGCGTGCTTAGCTTAGAGTAACTTAGAGACACAAAAAGACTACGTACAGTTATTTCTTACCTTACAATTAACACAATACCTCGTTGTTATGACACTAGTAAAAAAACGTCATTTTAACACGCTATATACGCCTCGGTTTTACTAGAACCGAAGCGTATAAAAGCACGGTGGCATTTTCGTAGTTTTATGGAAGTTATATGCCTCGGTTTAAAAAAACCCGAAACGCCAGATATCTACTACCTCGGTTAAGTCAAAAACCGAGGCATAAAGGTTCAATATATTTTCAAAATTGCCATTATAGTTTTTACTTTTTTTTATTTTCTGATATAATAGGCACCGGTTAAACTGAATAACCGAAGCAGTATCATTATATCATCTCGGATATATTTTGAACCGAGGCACAATAGGCAGTCCAGACCCGTGACCTAATAAAGGGATCAGCTTTATTTTCAGTTTCAGATCTGCCCTTTCTCTTCTTCCCTTTCTCTTCTTCTTGAACGCAGATTCCCTTTCTCTTCTTCCCTTGAACGCAGACCAGAGTACAGGAGAGTGTTGTGATGGAGGTGAGTGGCCAGCGAAGACGCGGCGAGACGCGGGGAGGCGAGGCGCGGCGAGGCGAGGCACGGCGAGGCGAGGCACGGCGAGGACGGGTCTGATAGCGACGAGGCGAGGCGCGGCGAGAACGCGTCTGATCGCGGCGAGGCGAGGCGCGGCGAGAACGCGTCTGATAGCAGCGAGGCGAGGCGCGGCGAGGACGCGTCTGATAGCGGCGAGGCGAGGCGCGGTGCGGCGAGGCGAGGCACGGTGCGGCGAGGTCGCGTCTGATAGTGGTGAGGCGCGGCGCTGCGAGGTCACGTATGGTAGCGGCGAGGCGCGGCGCGGTGAGGTCTTCGATGGAGACGACTACGCGAGGACGTTGGCAGTTCACGGCGCGGCGGGGTCGCGTCTGGTAGCGGTGAGGCGCGGCGGTGGCGGTGGCGCGTTGCGAGGAAGCGACAGTGGAGGGAATTGTTTTTCAATTTGACATTTTAGGGTTTCTGAAATGCAGAATTGGAGAATTAGGTTTTTCAGATTTGGGATTTTTGTTAGGGTTTCAGCCATTCATCTCATTTCAGTTTTGTTATCTGAGTGTGTTATCTGAGTTTGTGAAACAATTTGTTATCTGAGTTTGTTTGTGAAACAATGTTATCTGAGTTTATGAAACAGCTTGGTTATGTCTTCGGATTGTAGAGGGGTCTTGTTCATCTTTTAAGGTTTTTCAGTTTTGGGTATTTGAAATTAGAATCTGGGATTGAAATCAAAATAAAAAAATAGATCTTACTGCCTCGGTTCAAGTTCTACCCGAGGCAGTAGAGACAGACAAAATAACTCGGTCCATAACCGAAACAAAAAGTCTACAATTTTTTGTCTCGTCTGAATACGCTCCGGTTCAAGAACCGGTGCAAATGATTAAAATTAACCGGTGCGAATGCCCTTCCTTGTATTAGTGTGATTAAGACAACATTAAAAACGATAGTTCATTATACACTATTTTAAAAAATATATTTCATTTAATACATTTATAGTAAAAAATAATAATTAATTAAATAAAGTAACATTTTGATTTCAAGCAATTTGTTTTTGTTTTAGAAAGTTGAGAATGATTGAAGAATTAAATTTAAAAGAAAAGTATAATGTTGGAAGTTTAGGTTTTGGAAGAGTGAAGGAAAGGAGCATGATGTGTTATTCAAACGGAAGCAGAGCGTGTTATTGAAATTCAAGCATTTGAATTTTAAATTTTGTCATATTTATATTCGTTAGTTATCCATAAACAATTATTGAATTAAAGGATGTCTCATCATCACATGCAATGTCTCCATCGTGCCCAAACCAATCAATTTAAGTCAACCTCTCATAATAACAAAAATAACTTAAAATGCCCTTTGGATTACACAATTTCACTAAATATCTTCTCAGTAGCAATACACTAAAACATCACTAAAATTATTACTATCATTGACAATCTAAAATTTTAAAATAATTAATATTATTTTATTTTCTCAGTTTTATTCAATACCAAACTTAGATTTTCTTTTTTCTTTTTATGAAACATAATTTAAAAATAACCTAGTCAAATTTATACAAAAAATCAATATCACTTTCAATTCAAAATTTTAACATCATAAATTTATGAATATTTTTATATATTATTTTATTTTCTTATTTTTACTTAACATAAAACTTAGATCTACATTTAAATTTTCAAAGATCATCTTATAAGATTAAATTTAAACTTAAATTTCAAAAATATTATTTGAGATTTGATCTTAATTAAATTTATTGTGTCTATTGTATTATCTGCAAAAAAGTTTATCATAGTTTTGTACTAAAAAAAACTTCAATGCATAACTTGAGAAATATATTATCTTACTAAGAAATTTTATAAAAGTGTATTATATTTAAATGTATTTTCTTAAAAGCGGATACAAAAATTGTATCCCATATCCGTTTTCGTTAACTTTAAATATACTCATGTCTACAATTTTATCCACCAAAATATTTATTAAATGTAATTTTATAAAAAGAAGTAAAAGCAAAAAAAAAATGATATCATAAAAAATTCAACCTAAGAATGATTATTTTTCTTTTATTCAAGACCAAATTACAATTATATAAATTTCAAAACAAAATATATAACCTAATTATATTTCGCGATTTAAAACAGGATAATATAACTCCGAATATATATATACATACCTCCACTCGTACACCCAATTTAAAACGATTAATATTATTTATATTTATATAAATAATTAATGAATATGAATATTTTTCATTAAATTTGGGACAGATTGAAATAGTAATTACTCAAAACTATGAGTTTATTTTTCATCACAGTTTAAATAACCTAATATATGTTCAAAATTTTAGAGTTTTTGTTTCAGGACTTTACTTTCTGTTTTTAAAATATTAACGGTCGAATCATCAATACGTATGTGTACATCTTATTTCAGTACACTTGAATTGTATAAGTAACACAAATACGATAAAAAAAAATAACATATTTAATTAATTGTAGAATTGTCACGCATAATTTTGAACTCGCGGAATTTTAATTGAAATGCATGTCTGATTGCCTTATTTAAATATTTGGAACAACTTTCCTAGTTGAAAACTCCTTTTTTTTTTCTTTTAAAGATAAAAACGGTTGCAATATATAAGAAAAGAATGTTACGAGGTATTAAAAAGCAAGGGAATAAAAATTACTAATGAAGCATAGTAATCAGGAATTTCGAATGTCAGTACAATTCAATTATTAATCACACCAAAAGAATCACAAAAATGATTGCCAAAAAGGTTACAAATAAAAAGGAGAGGCAACGGGAATCTTAGGGTACAAATGAAAATTATGATAATAAGACAAGGATAATTTTAGTATTTTTAGACCAAGTTTTTCTAAGAAAATTTAAAATATAAAATGAACATTTTAAATGCTTAAAACTAACTTATATATACAATAATTTATAAAAATGTTATTATATTTTTAAATTGTCTTTTAATTCATATATAATTGCTCTAAATCCTTTTTTTTATGATTGGCATTTATTTTGATTTTATCAGTTGACTAATGTGAACTTTTCACCTAGTTTAGTCATATAAAGATTTAGTTGTGTTTATTTATGTAATTTAGATCTTTATAATTTTGAAAATTTTACGATTTTATATGTTTTTATATAGTTTGAATAATTCTAGATAAGGAAACCATATGTGCATTTTGTAAGTTAGAAATTAACTTTAGGAATAGAGAACATGATTGAAATTAGTTTGAAAATATAGAATAATTAAGTGTGTATTGTTTGTTTGTGGAATTTGACATAAATGGCATATTGACTATGAACATGAATTTTGAAATAGTTGAATTTAAATATAAAAGTAAGTATTTGAAGTTGGTTTGAATTGTAAGTTTTGTATAACTCATGAACTTTTGAAAAATTAACTTTTGCACTAACTCATAAGTGAGTGAGGTATGATTATGACATTGTAAAGAATTCATGTATAGATCCTTACTATACGTAAGTATAAACGGATGAATATATATATATATATATATATATATATATATATATATGGCATAAAAATATAAAAAAATTCATTTTTTAAAAGATTATGCAAGCAAAATATAAAAATATTTTAGTGACACGTGTCATACATAAAATCCACAACCTATATATCGTCGGAAAAAAAAATATTGAGTACAAGGTACTGCGAAAGGTAAGTTGGCAGCACAATAAATAATTGATTACAGCATAAAATAGAAAAGGAGAGACTAAAGCAAGAAGCCTTTATTTATTTCAGCTATCTTTTCTGTCTATAAAATTCATTGGATTCAAAGACATCATAGGTTAAACATTTGAGTGCTAACTTGTGTTTTTTAAGCTCATACTATACTTTTCCTTTTCTTTGGAGTGTCAAAGGTTGAGTTGAAAAGAAATATCGATTAAATTTTATTGATTTAGAAAATTTCTAATTTGTTTTACTTATATATCATCAATATGTAGATTGAATAGACGGACTCATTTAAGTTTTTGTTTTGTTCTATATGTATTGATATATAATAATATTATAATGACTAACGAAGAGAGAAAATAAAAATTAAAGTGTCAATCTTTATATATAATAAGTTGAAATATAAATCATTTAAATATTATTGAATAAATTTTAATAAAAAATAATAAAGAGTTGTTGTTAATGAATTACGAATTAATTTATTTTTAATTTGTTGAACTTAATAATTTAATTTAGTTTAATCTAGTTGAATAAAATTATATTTTTTTACACAACCTAACTTAGCCATGTGATAAGTGAGATTGCATTAGAGATATACTTTTATCTTTGGAAAAATAATAAAGATATGTTTGGGACCATTTTCCCTTATATGCTACTTTAAGTACATTAGAATGATTAAAAAAATTGTTTTGAATAGGTGAATGATTGATTTTAGTATTTTAGGGTTACGTGT
This sequence comes from Vigna umbellata, assembly GCF_029865625.1. Lineage (NCBI taxonomy): Eukaryota > Viridiplantae > Streptophyta > Magnoliopsida > Fabales > Fabaceae > Vigna > Vigna umbellata. The sequence goes on from NC_142173.1 coordinate 3,780,615, forward strand.
GAAAATATGGTTTGTTTAAATGTTGATTAGGAAGTATTCTTATTTGTTTCTCAAAATCCGGGACTAAGTCATTATAACTCGCCGAGGTTCTAAATCCTAAGCAGTCAAAGATTCCTCTAAGTTATTATATTTTAAGAATTTGTACATAAACTATATTCAATTTTTTAATATAAGTATATTATTTGGTAGGTTCTATGCATGTGGATCAACCTCATTAGACCATTTTTAGTAAAATATTGGTTTAATGTCTCCTTATTTTGGTCCGGAATCTTATTTAAGATTCCTTTCTTTTTGCCGTCTTAATTGGGTTCTTATTTTTGTAAAATTAGAGCAATTAAAGGTCTACCGTTAAATTGGACAAACAACTGTTTAATTGTGCGTTACGTGGCATGAACAGTGTTTTCACTAATCACACGTGGAATTAAAAAAGAGTTTTGTATTAAAAATTTGGATTGAATCAGATTTAGGGAAGGGTAAAGTGAAAAAACTCATTCGTTAAAGTTCTAGTTTTTATATTGTTAATTAATCTCTGGAACATTTATCTTCCTCATCCAAGCTTTTCTGATGTTCCATCATCATGCTGTGAGTGAAAGGTGTGTTACATTGAACTTAAACAAAACCTCGTTTCTGTCCACGAATATCAAGTAATAAGTCTTACCATCTCAGGACACTTGAAATCAAGTTATCGGATAAGAAATTTGCATGAAATCAAGTCTTACCATTTAAGTCTAAAGCCACAAATGTTGCAATGATGTGGAAGATCATCAAATAATCCACTAATTACAGATGAATGGAATTCTCGTAACACTGCTTCAAGACACCGGTACAAGAACATACAGACGATGGCATGGTTGACTCATCATAAGCCACTTGGTTCAATCCCAAGTCCTGACCTTTCCTAGATGAATCAAATCCCTAATTTCCAAATGAATCAATCTGCAGAGAAAACAGATGAATCAAATCCCTAATTTCAATTTAAAAAAAAAACCTTAATCTGAAACTCAACCAAGAACGTGATCCGCACCACCCACGAGAACGACCATTGAGATGCCGAAACGAACCCTCCCTCCTTGCACCACGAAGCGGACCGACCAACGTCCTCGTGCACGCCGCGACCTTACTGCTCCATCGATTTGTTATCGTCGCGCCTCCGCTACCCCTCCACAAGGTCTCTGCCTGTGCTCGAAAACGCAGAATATTCTCTCCCCCAACGTTGAGTCTGTTTGCGTCAAAGGAGAAAGGGAAGAAGCTTCAAGCTTCTGGAGTTTTGCTTTTAACTGGAACAGAGAAGAGATGGGAAAGAGTTTTCCCTTACGCGACCCTAGGGCTGCAATTAATTTTTTTTTACATTTTCTCCACTTTGCCCTTCCCTAAATCTGATTCAATCCAAATTTTTAATACAAAACTCTTTTTTAATTCCACATGTGATTAGTGAAAACACTGTCCATGCCACGTAACGCACAATTAAACGGCCGTTTGTCCAATTTGACGGCAGACCTTTAATTGTTCCAATTTTACAAAAATGAGGATCCAATTGAGACGACAAAAAAAAAAGAAACTTAAATGAGATTCCGAACAAAAATAAGGATCTACAGAGACATTAAACATAAAATATTTATTCTTATATATTATTTAAATTTGAGAACTTACTTAAAGAAAACAATTCTAGGGATAGAGATGACAATATTGGACAACATTAGCTTGCACAGTAAAAAAAAAAGTGGGATTGATTAGATGTATAATATACTTAAAATAAATTCTATAATTTTGAATATATATATTTCAATCAAAATAAGAAATGTTTACCTCATGTAAAAAAGTAAAAATTAAAAAGTCATGTCGAATTTGTGAATGAAGAGAATGCTTGTGTAAAATAAAGTAGAAAGCAAGTTTAATAAATATTTAAGAGGAAAAAGGAATAAATATAAAAAAGTTGGAAATTACTACTTTTAAGAAAGCTTGTTTAGGAAATGCTAATACAGGGTTGATAGTTGAAGTTAAGTTAATTTATTAAATTATAAGTGTTTGAAAAAAAAATCAGTTAAAGTAGTTTACAAGTTCAAATGACAGAATTAGATAGGTTTATGGGATATTTTAAATAAATTGTAATTTTTTATTTCCATAATATATTTTGAGAGTATTTTGATTAAAAATATTTATCAATAATAAAAATTGTAAAATCTAATGATAAAATTTATTTTACCAAAAAGTTTTTTCAGTAAAATTTAGTCAACAATTATGCAATTTCGTGTAATGTTGAGTCTTAAATTTTGTGTTCTTTCAATATAATAATTTTGAAATGAACGTGCAATAAATTGTCCGGTTGTTTTCAAAATATTACGATTGAAGATCAACAAGACACGATACGAACAGGCACTAAAATTCCTTTCATGATGAAGTGTTGTATGCAAAACTTTAACAGAATAATTTACAAGAGAAAAAGAAAGACCCTATATATGCCTAGGAAAGGTTGAAAGTGTAATAAAAAATAATAAGAGATTTTCTTGAAATCTGTGAGAAGATTACAGTGTTATGTGAGATCAATGATATTATTTCCTTCAACCATAAAATCACTTTGCATAAACCAGACAATTTTGAGGCATCTAGGAGCTACCTCATCACTAAACTTACATGTTTCTTGCATGTAGCAGACAGCTAGAATATGAAATGTTTTGAGAGATTAACTCTTCCATTAAATATAGTGGGTGTGTAGATGGTGCCATAGGATACTTCCCAAATAAAGGGTCATCTAATATATCTATTGGATGATGCAAAATTTGTCTTTTAAGGGGAATCAAATTTTTACCCTTTCTTTATTTTCCTTTTCATTTATTCACTTTACTTTTTCACATCCCTTTTCAATATGTCTCCAGGTTTTAATATCAAACCTTCCAATAAGGTGAGCTATAAAGGTAAGATGATATTGATACCATATGTTCGCGAGACAATGGTATTTATACTTGTTTATTCTTGATAAGAAATAAGTGAATTTATAGTTGTTTTGGGCATAGGGTCGATGGTTATCACAAAATATTCTTCACACTTTTTCTTGTTCATCTTAGATTATTTTAAATATTTTCTATAGTTATTTTTTTTTTACTTTTTTTGATGTTCTAACTTTTTCATGTTGTACGGGTACATATCTATCAAGAGCATTTCGACGCTTAAGTAAGTAATCTAACCAATCGGAAGTTACACTAAAATCTTAATTTTATAATAAATGTAATCACCTGCCCTCTTACCTTTGACCTGTATTTATGTGTTGAGTTGGACTTATGATTAGCAAGATCGTAATCACGATCCATTATCTTAATCAACAGAACTTATCGGTAAATTTGATTAGGAACTATCCTTAAAGTTGTTTAAGACTACAACCATTTGATTCCACTATTTTTTTGACCGACTATCCATTGATGTAGAGACCGTAGAATCCTATGGAACAATAGTAAATTAAATCTTGTTTTATAATTTAATTTCGTAAAATTAAGTTAAACTTAAAATTTAATATTTAAGATGATATTAACGTAATTTGAAATTTATTCTAAAATTTATTAATTATCATTTATCTTATTAATAAGTAATTTTATGTTCGATATATATATATATGGATAGTAAGAGATGTAAGTATCAATTTTAGGTGGAATAACAAAGAAAGAATAAAGTGGAAGAATTTGAGTAGGTTTACAGTTTTGGAGCATAACATGGTTTAAGTGAACAAGTCATTCCTCCAAGCTGTAAGGATATCAAGAGTACCGAAACTCTGCTCAGCTGAAGAGATATCTTCCATAATTATCAAGATTGGCAGTTAATACACAGTGAGGACCACTGATGATAACATATGCAACTCAGTTTACCTGTAAAGTCCCACAAACTGGAAGCTAGACAGAAATATAAGAACAAAAAAATAGAAAAGATCTCAGTGAATGTCACCAAAAGTCTCACATGATCTCAACTTCTCTTATTTTATTTGTTACAACTTACAACTTACAACACCATTCAAACCAATACCAGAACAAACTTACTTTATGTCGAGAGCAAACTTTGTGATGCACATAAAGTGTCTCATGTGCTTTTTCTTCCCCCAAACCCTTCACTCTTTCTCTCACACATACAGCTAGAAAGAGAAAGGGACTGAGATTCCATACAGCTAAAAAGACTAGACCAATCATTGGTTCTTTTCTTGCCTTTTTTTTTACCTTCCTTCTCCATCAGTTCATACCTAAAAAATCCTTCGGAAGAGAAACATATTATCACAACAAAGTGGAAATTCTTCATCACTCCAACACATAGCACAATATCTCACCCAACCAATCCCCTTCTAAGCTTCCTTGATTCCCTCCTAATACAACCCTTATAATTCTAACTCCAATACTCATCATATCAACAAGAATCTTGTTAACAGTTAGACTTATCCTGTCTTATAATATTATCATATGAAAACACAGTAGTATCTGTTACACATTCCAATACAAAAAGTATCCACTTGCTAGAATTGGTTAGCATTTACTTAAGAGCAATAACAAGCATTAGGTTCAAGACATTATCAAATGGTCACTTTAGAAGTCTATGTCGTATTCACCCCCTCGTGGTTTAGTTTGGCTAAAGTAACACCCTTCACAAGAGTTTGTATGGCAGATTCCCACCTCCCCATGTTACAACTTCCCCTTTAACTATCCCCACCATCCTCACATTTTATAAAACCCCACATCGCTCCCTTCACTCTCCTTCAATCTCACATCACATCCTTCCTTTTCTTCCCTTCTTCCTTTGCCATTGTTTCATTGCATCTCCTGATTCATTACGACCTCTTCCTTTTCAACACTCCCCTCACAAACTACACAAGCACACAACAAAATGTGCAGCTCCAAGACCAAAGTGACTGTAGGCATAGAAGCCACAGCCACATACCCTTTGGCCAGAATCAATGGCAGGCCAGTTCTTCAACCTACTTGTAACAGAGTTCCTAATCTTGAGAGGAGAAATTCAATCAAGAAAGTGTCACCAAAATCACCTTCTCCACCTTCTCCACCACTTCCAACCAAGACCTCACTCACACCTCCTGTTTCTCCAAAGTCTAAGTCCCCTAGGCCTCCAGCTATAAAGAGAGGCAGTGATAGTAATGGACTGAACTCAAGTTCTGAGAAGATTGTTACCCCAAGACACACCATCAAAACTCCAACTCTAGAGAGGAAAAAGTCTAAGAGTTTTAAGGAAGGATCCTGTGCCACTTCAGCTTCTTCTGCCTCCATAGAGGCATCGTTGAGCTACTCTTCCACTCTGATCACTGAATCCCCAGGAAGCATAGCTGCAGTGAGGAGGGAACAGATGGCACTGCAGCATGCACAGAGAAAAATGAAGATTGCCCATTATGGAAGATCAAAGTCTGCAAAGTTTGAAAGAGTTGTTCCTCTTGACCCTTCAACCAATCTTACTTCAAAGACAACTGAGGAGGAGAAGAGATGCAGCTTTATCACAGCTAATTCAGGTAACTGAATTCAAATTTCAATGCAAATTGATTCCTTACCTTTTATACTTCTGCAATGTGCTAATCTCAATGCCTCTTCTGCTACGTAGATCCCATCTATATTGCTTATCATGATGAAGAATGGGGAGTTCCGGTTCATGATGACAAGTAAGTTACCATCTTAGTTGGATAATTTTTTCAATGAATAAAAGAAGAAAATCATAAAGCAAAACGAATTAAGTTTTTCTGTAAACTAAAGTTCATACACAAATTCGAGTTAACTTTTGAAAACGTTAAATAAGAAAGCTTCTGTGAATTAAATTATGTATAAGAAACTTAACTCCTTCTACCTTCATATTTTGTTCTCCTGTAAACATTTATTTAGACATTTATACAAGGAGCAGAACCTTTGACCAAACCAAAGATATTTAGAGACAAGTGATGATTAACAAAAACATTATTGTGCCCACAGGATGTTGTTTGAACTTCTAGTTTTAAGTGGTGCTCAGGTTGGATCAGATTGGACCTCAATCTTGAAGAAACGCCAAGATTTCAGGTTGGATTCTGCAGAAAGAAACATATAAATGCTTCATTGCACAACACACCAACATGGAACTTTCTTTTGATGGGGTCCCCTTAAATGAACCAACTAAAGAATTTTAAACTTTGTGCAGGACTGCATTTTCAGAATTTGATGCAGCAACCTTGGCCAACATGACTGATAAGCAAATGGTATCTATTAGTTTGGAATATGGCATTGATATCAGCAGAGTTCGAGGTGTTGTTGACAATGCTAACAGAATTTTAGAGGTAAGAAAGAATCAAGCCTCAGAAAAGGCATCCTTTTACTCTCTCTTTGCTAACTGGTCTCTCTTCTTTACACACATTATGGCCCTCCAAGACCACTAGTCTCATGAATTGAGTGAATGTTCTCTTGACAAAAAAACAGATTAGTTAAGAGTATGAATGATGAGAAGTACAATAATGACTTTTTCATTCCACTGCATTTTGTTAACTTCTCTTCAGTTTCCAACCGTATCAACCTCTTGAGACATGTCTTTTAATGTAGTTATTATTTATGACAATGTGTAATTGGATAAAAATGAAAACAAAAGGGTATACCATAATGTATCTAATTAAATTCTGAAACAGATGTGTACTGTACCCACAAAAAATTCCTTTTGACAGGTAGTAAAGGAGTGTTGGGTTTGGACTTAAAATATTTGTCTCTTTTCCTGTCTGTCAAACATAAAAAAACAACTTGCAACTACAATTTCTCTCTCTCTCAGTTGCTAATTTCTTTTGCTCAAGTGTTATATTTTAATTGAGGAGACATAGAAAGAGACATGTAGAGAAAATGCACAACTCTATTGGACTATAATTTATGTGATAACACGTTCTGTGGTGAATATATGAAGATATAGATTTTTAACAATCTCTTTCTAAACTGGGTCATTGCAGATTAACAAGGAGTTTGGTTCATTTGACAAGTACATTTGGGGTTTTGTGAATCACAAGCCCATCTCCACACAATACAAGTTTGGCCACAAGATTCCAGTGAAGACATCAAAATCAGAGAGCATAAGCAAAGACATGATCAGGAGAGGCTTTAGGTTTGTAGGTCCAACAGTGCTTCACTCATTTATGCAAGTAGCTGGACTCACCAATGATCACTTAATCACTTGCCATAGACACTTGAAATGCACCACAGAGTCCTCCCTATAGTCCCAACTTCAACTCAGAAAAATGAATTGACCCAGAAGAGATCAAGACCAAGATTATGTGTGCTGAAGAGCATATATGTGTAATGTGCATGCTAACTATAGTTGTAATGTTACTTTGTGTATAATATTAGAGTAGATTAGATAGGGAGAAAGAGAGAGTTAAAAAGGGTTTTCTTATTTCATGAGGTGTGTGGAGTTGAATGAAAGTTTGGGTGTGATGAATTAATTTCCAATTGATTATTTAAGTTAAAGATTATGAGAGAAGAAGGTTTAGGATGGTGTTATTAAGGAGTGAGACTTAGGGGACAGTGACCATGTGCATGTGCAATTGTGAGGCAAGGCAAGGGCATGTGTGGTGTCAGTTTACTTTTTGGTTTTAGTCCATGTGAGCAATCAGGCTTTGCATTATTTATTATTCTCCCTTTAACAGCCTGTGTGGGATACTTGCATAGGGGAGTGTAGGACCACATTCCTCTTCTTTTTCCTCTTTGTATGGGGCTGTTATCTTTGCTGTATTCTCCAACTTTTTGGCTTTGGTGAATGTCATCCCACAATGTGTTTTGGAGTTGGTGAGGAGTTTAGATTGTCAGTTCAGCTTTTGGTATTGTTTATATGTATCTTCAAAATATATATTGATCATGCTGATTTGATTTTTATTTTAAAATTAAATATATTTTTATTCTTTAAATTTAAATTTAAATTTTAAACTGAAATTTTTTCTTTATTCAAATTTAATATATTTTGGTTTCCAAGTGAATTGATATAATTTTCTTAATCTAACTACGTTTAATTTAAGATAATGTTTGAATCGTTTACACTGTTTTGACACGATGAGTTTAAATGTCAATATACAACACCATTTAACATATCTAACAAAATTTACGTTTTTAGATTAAAAATATTATAATTCATTTTTTAAATATGAAAACCAAAATATATTAAATTTTAACAAAAAGATAAATTCAAATTTTTTATATAAGTTCAGAAACTAAAAATATACTTAATTTTTTGTTTTAATATACTAACATTAATGTATTTTAAAAGTTCACATAGGAAGAACACAAAAAGGGATTCATGAGAAAATTTAGACTTATTGGTATGGAGTTGGTTTGGAGTTCGTTTGAGTGGTTTTCAGTGCACTGAAATGTGCTGGTGTAATATTTGATTGTTAATATGAATATATTTCAATATGTTAATAAAGGTATCCCATGTGACACACTTTCTCAAACAAACTTTTTCCTCTCCTTGTTACTTTCATTATCTTCTGCTACTTTTTGTAAAGGAAATGTGACATGCAGCAAGACTTGTAATTGAATAAGAGATTAGTGTAGAACTCTGAAGAGAGTAGCTTCTAGACAAGGGTGTTTGAAGAATAAATGCAAATTAATTGAGAGGTAGTTGACAACACCTAGAATTGGTGAAAAATGAGAAATTGCCAAGGTTTTGATTGAAGAAGACTTTGTCTTTTGCAAGGTATACCCAATTTTGGGATACAAAGTCATTTAGTGTTTGAACCACTTTATCTGCAAAAGCTGGTTGAATTAATATCACTATCACATAAAAGATAAAAGATTAGGTTTTAATTATAGACATCCAAAACCCCAAAATTGAAAAACAAAAAAAATGAGAAAATTCTTAGATTACATCATTCATAGTTGATATGAGAGATATATATAAATGCCGATTTTTTTTAAGGAGTTTCTTGATTTTAAGAAACCAACTTTTTAAGAAATTTATTATGAAAATAGATTTCTTTAAGAAGTTTAGGTGAGGTATTTTGGGAGAGATAATGAGAGATTCAATACTAATGAGTTGTGAACAAGTCTATATAAGAGATTGAGACACACTTCCAATCCAAAACCTTAAAATAATGAGTTTGTGAGTTCCTTTTACTTATATATTATGTTGATGTTTATAAGAAAACAAAGTCTTTTAATAGGAAACAAAAATGAACAAAAACGAACGAGAAAATATATTGAAGGATAATATATATGAAAGGAGAACAATGAAAATTTCTTTTATTGAATTAGAAAACATTACAATTTATAAAATTTAAAAAATAACTACCCACTAACAATATGTTCCTAGAATTAAGTCATTAAATAAAATGCATGAATAAGAAATAAGAAACCTAAAATGATTCCTTAAAACTAGGAAAATAGTAAAAAAAATAAAACAGAATTAAAAGGTGGACATGTTTCAGTCCTGAAGCAATTTTCTAACACTCCTCCTTGTTTTAGGAGCTGCAAACACCAATTTTTTTCCTTAGAAGCTCGAACCTGATTATATTAATATTTTCAGCTTGTTGCTGGAAAATTTTATAGGCTTTATTGACAGAACTATAACTTATAAAGATGCTTGGTGAATCTCTCCTATCAAGCTTGTCACGCTTACTCTGTGGCACATGAGTGAAACATAAACAACCACATACTTTAAGAAATTTAAAGATGGTTTATAACCATACCATGCCTCAAATAGTGTCATTTCTCTCACAGCCTTTGTTAAAAGCCTGTTTTGAAGAAACACAACTGTATTTGCTGCCTCTGCCCAAAACGTTCTTGGCATATTCTTCTCATGCAACATGCATCTTGACATCTCCATGATGTATCTGTTTCTCCACTCACTAACTCCATTTTGTTGAGGTGTGTAAGGGGATGTAAGCTAATGCTCTATGCTTGAATCTTCACAAAACCTGTCCAGTTCTACTAAAGTATACTCCTTCCCATTATCAGATCTTACAATTTGAATTTTGCAGCTGCTTTCATTCTCAGCTCTTCTCTTAAACTTCCAAAAAACTTGTTCTACTTCTGATTTAAACTTCAAGAAAAAAATCCAGCACATTTTGGTGAAGTCATCAATAAAGGTAATAAAATAGAGACTACCTTTTAAGGAAGGTGTTCTATGAGGGCTTGTGACATCCGTGTGGATGAGCTGCAATTTGTGAGTGGCTCTCCATGTTGAATTTGGGAATGAATTTCTTTTTTGCTTTCCAAATTGACATGTCTTGCATGTTGGTATTTGATCATCAAGTTCTGGAAAATGAACTGCCATTTTCTTAGACTGCATTTTCAGCAGCCCTTGGTGATGATAATGCCCAAGCCTCTTACGCCAAACTTCTGTGATGTTCTCCTTGACAGGAAAGGCAACTTTCTCTTCCTCCAATGGATTTAGAGCAAAACTTTTTCCTTTTATTTTGATTTTGAAATTTTTTTGACTAGCTGTGATCAAACAAAAGTTGTCTTCAAAAGTGACTTTGAAGCCTCCTTCAATCAATTGGCCAACACTCAATGGGTTTTGTTGAATTTCTGGTACAAAAAGGACATTAGAAATTAACTTTGTACCTGACCAACTTGTTATTGCAACAATTCCCTTTCCTTTGGATGAAATATAATCACCATTGCCTATTTTGACTTTGGTGATGTTGGTTGGCTTTAAATCTTTGAAAATATCCTTGTCATAGGTCATATGGTTTGTGCAACCACTATCAATCAACCAAATTCCATTTTCTTCACTGCTTGCAAAACATGTGGCCACAAATAATTGATCTTCCTCCTCCTCTTGATCAACAACTTTAGCTTCTTCCTCTTGCGATTGATTTTTGCTCATGCATATGATTGCTTCATGTGCCACTTGATTGCACTTTATGGATTTGGCATCTAGTCTCCTCCAACATCTGAATGGAGGGTGACCCATTTTGCCATAGTGTTGACAAGGAGGGTAATTTTTCTTTTCACCCTTTCCTTTGTTGTAATTATTTGCACTACTTTGACTGTTGGCTGGATGATTCTTCTTGTAGTTTTTTGCTTGTTGACTCTTAGCTAGAAGAACACCTTTAGTAGAATAATCTTCCCTCATCAATCTTCGTTGCTCTTGGGCTTGGAAGGCATGTATCACTTCAACAAGAGTGATTTTAGAAATATCCTTTGTATTTTCCAAAGAAGCAATAGATGCTTCATACCTTTCTGGTACGGTCACCAAAATTTTCTCAACAATTCTAGAATATGCAAAATTACTTTCCAATAATTTTATCTTGTTGGCAATACCCAACAATTTGTTTGAATACTGCTTGATTGTGTCACACTCTTTCATCCTTTGAAGTTCAAATTCTCTCATCCAGTTAAGTACTTGCATGCTTCAAATTTTTTCATCTCCAATATATTCTCTCTTCAGATAATCCCAAATTGCTTTTGTTGATTTGAGAGTCATGATCCTAGTAAAGATGAGAGATGCCAACATAAAGACATGACTTTACTTTTGCTTTTCGGGTTTTCTTCTCCTTATGATTTTTTATCTGGGCCATAGTGGGATTGTCAGGCAGCGGAAGGATTTCATAATCTTATTCTATGGCTTCCCAAAGATCTAAAGCTTCTAGGCAAGCCTCCATTTTAACCGTCCAAAAATCGTTGTTTTCCTCATTGAAAATTGGAAGAGATGCTTGGGGAAAGCTTGTTTCAAAATCCATTCTAAGGTCCCGTAAGAAAAAAAAAGCTCTAAATACCAATTGTTGGTGTTTATAAGAAAGCAAAGTTTTTAATAGGGAACAAAAATGAACAGAAACGAACGAGAAAATATATTGAAAGAGAATATATGGAAGGAGAACAATGAAAATTTCTTTTATCCTATGTGAAACTATAGACTTACCTTGAATTCCTAACATTTTCTTCACTTTAAGAAACAAAATCTTCATAAAGAGCCTGTTCTTTCTTAATTCAACTTAAGAAAAGTCTTTTCCTTTTTCTATATAAAAGAAACTCCCTTGACATCTAAAACACATATTCTCATTAAAGTTAAACAAATTTTCAAATAGAATTTATTTAAAACGTAGATTGATCATCATTGTATGAATCTTAGCATAAAATACCCTTTAAACATACTAATATACAAATGTTTACAATACATATGAAATTTTTCCAAAAAGAACTTATCATGTTCAAGAAGTTCTACATCCTAATTTAAAATACACATTCTATTTACATTTTTTAAAAGATCATCTGCCTGGTCTTTTGCTCACATATAATATATATATATATAATCATCATAGATGAATATAAAACATCACAAAAAAAATAAAAAATAAAGAGTAAGCTAGCGAAGATTGACTATTCTCCATGTAATAATATCAACACTAGGTTACAATCATAAAAGCTGAAGTACAAACAATTCAAATTATCCATCACCTTACACAACTCCCATGGCACATGCATAAATTTAAATATTTGACTCTACTTCTAGAAGACATATGTATTAAGTGACTCAGAGACTATACACTTGTCATAACTTACTCTTTGCCTCTCATGAGCTATAATTATAGATTCACATTAGGACACCAATCCCTTTTGACACAATATCTTATTTCATACCTAAACTCCAAACGATAAGAATCTCCTTCAACTTCCACCACTAGATATCATCCTTTACATGAGTTTGATATTAGTAGAATTAGGATAGTATGTATGGAATCCCTCTTAATACACCATCCAAAAAATCACATCTCAACAGTGTAATACTCCCTCCCTAAGAGTCAATACATTCACAACACACGTACAAAACTCATATTTTTCTCCTAATGATTCTAACTAATTTAAAACACTCTAAAACCTCATTATTTTTCTCAAACTTTTACCTTACGAGACCCTAACTCGCATAGAAAAAGCAAAAAGAAAACAGGGACTACTTAGAACTAGAGTTCCAATTGGGCCTAGCACCACTAAGTTGCACCCAACACCACCTATGGCACCCTTGTTTGTCACCTAACTTCACAACCTCTAAATATCTTTATAATTAAAGATGACAAATGAACTCGTCGATATAGGTATGGTTCGAACCTATTTTCGTTTTAACGGGGAATCCCCAAATTCAGCAGGTACGAATAGTATAGGTAATAATAGATTTTTTTTAATTGGATATGGGGATGAGTATGTACATACCCACTCCGTCTTTGTTCTCATACTCATGCCAATATATATCCCATTCTTATCTCATTCCCATTTAAATTTCTAAACTATAACCTTATTTATTAAGTAACCCACTTTGGTCGTGTTCTCATACTCGTGCCAATATTTATCCCATTCTTATCTCATTCCCATTTTAATTTCTAAACTATAACCTTAATTTAGCATATATGTCTGTTCTTCCTCTCTTCTAACTTTGTTTAATTAATGTTTACAAAATTTATAGATGTTTTTGCTATAAAATTTTATTTATATTAATTGTAAAATATTTCATGTTATTCTTCTCTACTTTCATCCAATTCTTATTTGGTATTCTAATTTGAAATTTATACTATTATAATTTTTTTCTAGATATTTGACATTGAAAATATGAGAATATATCTTTTTTATGTTGAATATTGGATAATATTACGTTTCCTTTGAGTGAGATTTTTGCTTTTTATAAAAAAACAACTAAATTAATATTGAAACAATAATAAAGAAGGTATTGGGATATACGCGTTAATTGATGAGAATGAGGATGAGGTAAAAATCTTGTACTCGTTGGATATCAAGATGTGAACATGGAATTGAAGATGGATTTTCACCTTGGTGATGGGTTATGGGATAATAAAACTCATCTTTACCGCTGTCTCATTGTCATCCCTGTCTATAATCCATTTTTCGGATAGTGCTCAGCGGTATATAGCTGGCGCCTAACACTCCAAACCCATCAAGCTCTCTAGAATTCATTTTTCATGTGATGCTCGATAATTCTAGGGTTTCGCCCAACACTATTATAGAAATTTCAAAAGTTTAGTATGTATAAATATGGTCAATTGGGTTTATCTAAATTATTTTACAACTTTCTATTATCATATAGACCTATTTCATCTCAAAATGATCTCAAATACACCAATATACCAATTTGAACACACCATACACAATCCACATATTTTACCCAATTACATTTCTTCAAAAAAGTTGCATCTATAGGCTTAAATTAACACAAGAAATCACCTCAACAAAACAACACAAAATAGTCATACAAAAAAAAGTTCAATACCTCACCCATTTTTCACACTCTACTTGTTATCATCACAAATAGAACATATCAATTCGCTCGTACTAACATGGATAAGCAAAAAGACAAAGTTAAAAGCAAAAACCAAATAATTCAATGAGTCTCCATAAAACTAAATTATTCCACAACAACATTCAATATCACAAGTTATTTTCACAATAATTTCATTATTACTTAAATTTAAAACAACAGTATTTTAAAATCCTCGTTTTCCTTACCTTATATAACTTTCATCTAGGCTATAACTTTACAACAAGCCACCCCAACCAAATACCTATAGCAAAGTGTCCAAATAAGACAAAAATTCAGTGTAAGATAAAATGAGTTTATATGATCATTCTTTTCAACTATTCCTACTAAGATTGATTAACACACCATAAAAATCATATAAGAAGGAGTAAATAAAATAAATAGAAACTTAATTTTTCAATCGGTAGAAAATGATCTTTAGCCCCTAAGCTAAAGCGGGGTAAGATTAAAATCTAAAATGATTGAGAAAAGGAGATGAAATCAAAAGATAATGAAGGAGAATGAAATCTCATGAGTGAAAGAGGCGACGAACGTGTGTGACGAACCCCAGTGTGGGTGGTCTGATAATGAACAACCGCGACTAAGGGTGGTTCGACAATGAACAACCGATGGAAAAATGTGTGGGTGTAGTGGTTCTTTGATTGCAGGAATGGAGAAGAAGGAACTGTGTGTGCACATGGGGAAGTGAAAAGGTTTCACCTTTTTTAAGTTTGGACAACTTTTTTACAATGGTTCTTGCATGCAACTTTTGTCATTTTATCCTTCACAGATTTTTAATGATAGATCATATCATCGTCCTTTTCCTCTTTGCAACTCTATAATGACGAATCTTTGCTTAAGCATCATTCAAACTTTTCCTTTAATTACAAAACTGTCACTATGTTTTTTTAGTGCACTAGCTTGTAAAACATCATCAATGAATGACGTTGAAAAGTCTTTTTGTATTAGTGGATATAACGTACCTTAAAATAGAAAATTCTAAATAATATATTCCAATGTGAAAATTTATGGAACCATAAATGGCATTTTCACAACTAACAAGAGAAAAAAATTAAATGGAAAATAAAAATAAAATAAAAAAATAAACTAAAAATATTATTTTTAATTTTAAGAAGCATACTATTAAATTAATAACATAAGTTTTATAATTAAAATTACTATTAAAAACAACAATACAATATAAGAAGGAAGGAAAAATATATAGGTTTAAACCTTTATTTGGTCCTCGTATTTGTGTGTCAATCTCAAGTGGGTCATCTTTTTTTTTCGGTCTCAATCGGGTCCATAAACTTGTAAAAATGAACCAATTAAGCCCTCTCGGTTAAGTTTTCATTAACACCGTGTGCAGATGCCGAGGTGTAATTTTTTTTAGTTGACGTGACAATGTGTATTAAATTGAATGAGTGTTCTATTGTATAATTAACCATTCCACATGGAGAACTATATTTTTTATGTTGGTAGCCCTAACATTTAAAGGGACCTCTGACATCCAAAGATTGTTGCCAATCGCGGTCCAAGGCGTCGCTAGCACCACTGTTCACCGTCGAGGGCATCGTCGACATGGCGTCGGGTCCTCCCTTTTTCTTCTTCTCTTCACGCGTGAGAGAGGAGCTCTCTCATTCCTCCATTAATTGCCTCTTGAGCGGGGCCGACCGCTACGAGCCGTGAGCCACGAGCCAAAGCGCCACCGGTCGCCGCCAAGCTCGCCGTCGGTCACAACAGAACTGTATCGTTTTGAAGCAGTGGAAGAAGAGGTTCGAAAGGAAAGACGAAGCGAGATTTTGGGGATTTTCCCTTTCCTTTTTTTTGCTTGGTGTATTTGCTTGGTCTCCCAACAAGGAATCAACACTTGAGAATCCTGAACTGACCTCATCTTTGCTTCTTCCTAGTTGATCAATTCAATCATACATTCTAATCAAAATTGAGCTGATGGGTACAACCAGCCATTGATAGAAGCTGCAAAACAGAAATACTGCAAGTGCAAAAAGCATATGTACATGGAGATTTCAGAAGCCAAAACTAGTCAAAATTCCCAAAGACCAGCATTAAGTTGCACTCTAAAAAAATCTTGTATTTGTTGTGTTAATTGCAAGTACAATTAATTTGAATTCACAGTTTGTTGTGTTAATTGAAATTATGTTGGGCATATACTGGTTTCTCTAAGTTGTAATTTGAAGAGTTCTGATAATCGACCAATTAGAAACATGGTTTCCAAAACCGGTCTATAGCCTAAGGTTTTTGGATTCACCGGGAACACATTGCTTCTGCAATTTAAAACCTTGATAAGAAGAATATGAGATTAAAGAGGATAAGAAGCTTGCTGATTTCTTATATATAGCTGAGTGTGTTAATGGAACTGATTTGAGAGAGTACCTATTGTCTATAAGCATTTTTGTTGAGAGCAATGAGACCAGCTAAGACCCTTGTGTTCTTCTTGCTATTTCTGCCACTCTTTTCATCATACAAGGCTTCTCCCACTGCATAGACTTAAAAGAGTAATAATCATCACACACTAAAGCTGCAGAAACATAGCACAAACAAAAAAGGTTAAAACATTACTCCGCTGCCACAAGCTACACTGATGCAACAGTACTTACGAGAATTGCTTCCAAGCTGAGAATCGAGAAACGTCACCAGAAAAAAAGACTAATCATGATGCAAATTAAAGAAGGTGAAATAAACTAGAAAATTATCAAATTAGATAATTCACTTCAAACAATTCTAAAGTAGTCGGAACTGATCCTAAATTATACAAAACCATCAAATAATGAAAAAAAAAAACTAAACTTGAAGCATCAACTAAACTGCTACGATGATGATGATTTTACCATGCGTCTTCTCTCTATTGGAAAAAATGCAAAAACAATTGGATAATGTTTAGAACCGCTTGTACCTATAGAAGTTGGAATTTGGGCCAAGACAAGGCATGATTAACAAACCCTTTTTTGTCGTTGAAAGTTGAAATTGTGATGCTCTGTGCAAATTAAATTCCATCAACATGCTAACGCTCACTGCCTCAACCATGGCCGGTGTTGCAGGCATGACTACTGGTGAAGGGGCACCACTTTTGGCTCTTAAACTATCATCTGCTCTTTTGTTTTCTGCAGCCCCCGGGATGCTACTTGCTACCAACAAAATCCAACCCTCACAACTTGCCGAGGAACAAAGAAATGCTTCAAGGCTTTTTACACAGCTTCAAGCATAGATCCAAACCACAATCGCTGTTGGAAATCCTAATGAAAGTGACGTGAGGGGTGTTACAGAGAGGGTTTTGGCGTTGGACAAAGCTTATCGAATGCATGGATTGAGGAAAATTATATTTTACTTAATTGTTATATGCCTCATTTTTATTTCAGAAACTTATATTACAATTAAGTATTGACAGTAAGGTATGAACTAGGTTGATAAATTGATAATAAAATATTACAATCATGGATTGACAAAAGTTTAACTGTCAAATTAAACTTGTGGTTTAGATATTAGACTTGTGTTTATATACAAACAGGAAAAAAAATTGAAACTTGCCTCGTTTCTTGAAGTGGGGGTGGGAAATGTGCGAGCTTTGGTTGGTGGGAAGGATTTGAGGTTGCTTTCGAGGTGGGAAGGGAGGACGGAGTTGGTGATCCTGACACAGTTGATGGTAGAGAGTTGGTCAACACGCATGCATCTTGGGCCAGTGAAGGTGATCCCACCGACAATGCTGCTGAAGGTAGCCGTACCGAGAAGCCTCTCCCCGTGCAGGTGCTGATGACGCCGGAATCCACCGTCGGCGACCGAAATCTACCGTCGTGACCTCATAGAGACGACGATAGTACTTGAAGGAAAGATGAAGACGTTGTAGGATGATGAAGCGATGGACACTGGTCACCCCTCTAGGCTTTTGCAAAGAACGTTCAGAAGAACGCTCCAAATCTCTAATTCCCTTTTCAATTTTGCCATGTCATACTTCTTTAATTTAAATAAAAATTCTACATATTGCAACAATGCATATCAGCATAAACACGTCATCACAGTTAGACGTCGTTAGTGAAAACTTAACGGAGAAGACTTAATTGACTCATTTTTACAAGTTTATGGATCCGATTGAGACCGAAAAAAAAACGATGACCCATTTAAGATTGACACACAAATATGAAGACAAAACTAGGGTTTAAACCAAATATATATGAATAAATAAGTATATATGAAAAAATATATTTTCGCAAGGGAATTACATAAACCATTATTTCATAAGAGAATTAGACGCTACTCCATTTATCTTGATGGCAATTACATAATGCATAAACACATTTTAATTATTTATGTATATACACATATTATGGTTCTATTATTATCTTCCCTCTTTTGTTCCACAAATTCCTCTCATGAACTCCAAGTGTTTATGATGGTGGATGTTGATCCAATCAAGAACAAGCTATTTTCAATATCAATTTGTTAGTTCTTTCCTAAAACCAAAGAAAATTCTCGTTTCTTCTCTTTGTTTCTTTCTTTCTCAAAATTTGAAAATTCAAAGATTTCTCTTCATGGATATACATGGCCAGGGAAACATATTGTTTATCTTGTTCAATCTCAGAGAGCCTATGAAGTTATAAGGTGTTATTGATATTTTTTAACTTTTAGTTTCATATGCATTTCTAGCATCTCTTTTAAAGGACACCTTCTTTCTTTTTCTCACCATGTTTATCCACAGTCATATACCATTACTTGTGTCAATCCTTATACAAGATGAAATGGTTTTGATTTCTAATAATTGTAAAAAGGATCACACATGTATTTGACTTTTATATCTCACTTAATTCGTTTGTTTTTTATATTCCATTATGAAATGAGTATTGTTTCTTCACCAATTTGATGCTTATATACAACTACGTTTTATATAATTTCCTTTTGCTGTATGTGAACAAAAAATTATAACACATTTTTAATTAATTCATAATGTTTTTTTTATAATTATGTATTTTGTTCAATTTATTTTGAAAAAATAGCTACTTATTTCTAAAACTTTCTATTAGAACTTTTGGTTAAAAATATTAAAATAATTTTTCATTCAAAATAATTTGTCATGAAATATAGCCGATAATGAGAGAAAATAAACCTGAAATTATATTTAATATGACATGAAATAAACCTATCATAACTAATTTAATTTTTAGCATTTGTGTTTGTAGAAATTCCTCTTAAAGGGTGTCATTGCATTTGTTCCTCAATCGCCTACCCAAAGGCCTCATTTACCTAATTAATGTAAGAGTTATATATCTTGTTCTTTAATTTAGGCATTATTTTTTAACCAAAAAATTATTAATGGAAATTAAATTATATCTTGAATTCCAAATGCAGATTCTCGAGATGAATCAGGCTTATGCAAATTCATCAAATAATTTAGAAAGTCATGTCCACAAAGCAAATCAATATACTACTAATCATGCTTTCATGAGTGACTACAAAACCACTACTAAGCACACCACTCCAAGTGCAAGAATGTCTTCAAACGACAACCCTTCAACAAGATCACCAAGAGCAATAGCAGAAGCTGCAAGAAATTTTAATGTACCTACAAAAAAAAGCATTCTAGGTGACCATAGAAGTGGCAGTAGTTCTCGTAGTGATAGTTTGGAGAGCATTTGCAGTGCACATATTAAGCCTCATACTGGAGGTGATGTGAGGTGGGATGCAATTAACATGGTTTCTAAGGGTAATGGTCTTGATCTCAGTCATTTCAAGCTTCTAAAGCGTGTTGGATATGGTGATATTGGAAGTGTGTACCTTGTAGAACTTAAAGGAACCAAAGCATTCTTTGCCATGAAAGTAATGGATAAGGCAGCACTTGCTAGTAGAAACAAGCTTTTGAGGGCACAGACAGAAAGAGAGATTCTTGGACTTCTTGATCACCCTTTTCTGCCAACTTTATATTCTTATTTTGAGACTGATAAATACTATTGTCTGGTCATGGAGTTTTGTAGCAGTGGTAGTTTGCATTCTCTTCGAATGAAACAACCTAACAAGCATTTCACTGAAGAAGCTACACGGTTAGTTGCTTAAACACATATACATGGCACTTGGATTCCACCAAAGTGAATTCTACAATACCTACAAGACATGATTATATGTTAATATGTTTAATATAAGTTGTTAAACATGGTAGGTTAATAAATATGAAATAAAGTTAAATATGTTTGTAGCTTCTAAACTTTGAACGTGGAATTAAAATTCTTCTTTGTCCCAAACTTTGATAAAATTTAGTCTTCAAACTCTAAAACTGAATGGATATAATTATCTTAATCCAACTACATTAATTTTTTCTGTGTTAAATAGTGTTTCAGGCTAACAATTGAGTTGGAATGTATCGACCAGTATACACAACTCAAATACTAACTTGAAATACCGTTTGTCAATTGGGTTAGAAAAACTACATCTATTCATGTTTAAAGTTTGGATACCAAATTATATCAAGTTTTGAAATATAAATGAATTTCAATTTTATATAAATTTAAATTTCATGTCAAAGTTTAGGATTCAAAACACATTTAACCTTAATAACATGTCGGAGTTTGTGCAATTTACTTATTTCTACCTAATATCCTTTTAACTTAAGGATGAAATAGTGTAACACTAGTTAAAGCTTTTTTAGTCAACCTTTTTGGGCTGTGTTTTGTTTAATGAATTCTTTGTCATTTTGTATTTCTACACACACTTCTTATAACAATTAAAGAATATAGTAACTGCATAACAATTATGTTGCTTCAAAAGAAAGGAAAGTTATACACATGAGTGAATCTTGTCCTTATGTTATATGTTCTATTTCACAGCACAATATAATTACAATTGTTTATCCTTACATTTGTGCAACTGAATTGAACTTATTGATAATCTTTGTTTATCTACGCAAGAGAAAGAAACATGTCAAATCTCTTACCACCTAAATTGTGCACTAATAAAAAAATCTGACATAAACTTTGTAACAAATTTAAGAATTCAATGTCTTATTGCGACAGGTTTTATTGTTCAGAAATTTTGTTAGCCTTGGAATACTTGCACATGTTAGGCATTGTGTATAGAGACTTAAAACCAGAAAATGTTCTAGTTCGAGATAAAGGTCACATAATGTTATCAGATTTTGACTTATCTCTTCGGTGCTCTGTGAATCCTACACTAGTGAAGTCCTCATCTACACATGAAAGTAGTAATGGTCCTTCTGGAGGCATTCTAAGTCATGATCAAACAATACATGGTTGCATGCAGCACTCAAGTTTCTTTCCACGGATTTTGCCTTCAAAAAAGAATCGCAAGACAAAGTCTGATTTTGGCCTTGTGGTTGGAGGATGCCTCCCTGAACTAATGGCTGAGCCTACAAATGTGAGGTCAATGTCCTTTGTAGGGACACATGAGTATCTTGCACCAGAGATTATTCGTGGTGAAGGACATGGTAGTGCAGTGGATTGGTGGACCTTTGGAATCTTCTTGTATGAGCTTTTGCATGGGATAACACCCTTTAAAGGTGCTGGAAACAAAGCTACCCTTTTCAATGTTGTAGGACAGCCCTTAAGGTTTCCAGAAAAACCAGTTGTTAGCAAAGTTGCAAGAGACCTTATAGAAGGGTTGTTGGTGAAAGAGCCTAAAAAAAGATTTGCTTACTACAGAGGTGCCACAGAAATAAAGCAACATCCTTTCTTCCATGGAGTGAATTGGGCTCTTGTTAGAAGTGCTACACCTCCTATTATACCAGAATCTTTTGATTTTTCTAAGTACGATAGAAAAACAGATGTTCCACCAATGGATAAGAAGGTTACAGATATTATTGCAAGTGATAAAAGCAATCATACACAACCAGATTCATCTTATGAAAATTTTGAGTACTTTTAAAAGTATATATGTGATCCTTCGTTTGTACAAAAATGTACATTATATCTCCAAAACAAATTTTAGAAGATATCTATGAAAGTTAAATGTTGTACACAAACATGTAAATTTTAGTAAAAGATTTATTTTTCTCCTTTCCAACTTCTTTTATACACTTTCTTCTTTATACTATTTTAGCATTCCAATATAGCTCATTTGAGAAAATTACATATAGGTTATCCATTTCTAGGTGTAGAGTCAAGAACAACGTTTAAGGTCCAGAAGATTGTCTAAAGGGTCCAAAAGTTGTCTTTTAGTCCAAGTCTTCTTGACACTTCGATGTTAAAGTCAAATCAACGTTTTATAATTCAAATATTAATGGTGCAGTAAATACAATCACCTACTTCCTTACTTCAAATTTGTATTTATAGATTTTGGAGTGGGCTTTTGATTAACAACGATCTAATTACAATCCAATTATTAATAATCATAATTTACCATAAGTTGTTCAAGGTTAGAATTAATCGTCTTGACAGATGATTGATCGATCAGGCTCCACGACTGTCTGGTCCTAATGGTAATTTGTTCAAATATCTTACTAAGATTGATAGTCCAATCTATAGATAGTCATACAATTTGGCACTCCCCAATCTAAAATACAAGGAAGGCACGCAATACCTATGAATGATTTTGTGAAAGGCTCAAGGACTGTTTAAGAACCTTGTCAAACTAACTATGATTTATTCTCCAATAAGATATCAACGAAAGCTTTTTCAAATTGTTATTAAGTCCTTGTAATTATTAATAACTAAGATAAATAAATGATGTGTATATTACCTCTCTTTATGAAGCTAGTAAGATGGGCACTAAAACCTCTTTAGAATAGAAGGCACGAAAGCAACTCTAAATTCATATTCTAGATCCATGTATCCTAATTTAGTGGAGAATTATCAAAGAAAAAAAAGGGAATTTAAATATAAAATTCAAACATAGACCTATATCAAAGGTTAGGATTAACTTCATGTTTTTCATGTAATATGATGTTATAAAATAATAATAATTGCAAAAGAAACATTAATTTTAAACATTG
Organism: Vigna umbellata; assembly: GCF_029865625.1. Taxonomy (NCBI): domain Eukaryota; kingdom Viridiplantae; phylum Streptophyta; class Magnoliopsida; order Fabales; family Fabaceae; genus Vigna; species Vigna umbellata. The sequence continues at coordinate 3,803,773 of NC_142173.1, forward strand.
ACTAACAATTTTTATTTTTTCATTAACGTTCATAAGTATACAATTTTTTTCTCTTATTAAAGTTTATAAGTGTTAATGGCCAGTTTTTATTATTCATTATTATGACAACAATTTTTGACCAAGTTTATGCTCTATAAATAGAGCATTTCTTGCATTCCAAAAAACACACCAAATGAAGCATTATCTTCTCTTCTCAAAAGGAAACTTTATTCCTCAAGCTATCTTCTTAGTTTTTCTTCCTTTCTCTTCTTATCCTCTTTATATCTTGAGTTTATTCTTTTACTCTCTTTAGAGTTTCTTGCTAGTTTTGAGATCCTCAAAAATTTCTGAGAAGTTCCTATTGTATCTTGAGGGACTTCCACAATATAGCGTGGAAAAGTCCTTAAGGATAGTGATTTACACGCCTCGGAAAATTTTGTTCATGATTTTGTCAACTTTTGTACAACAATCTTAAGGACTTATGGTTGACATCAACAACCCGCTTCTAGACGTATCAAAAGTCAAGGTCTTCTCTAGACAAAACTTTTAGCGTTGGCAAGAACAAGTGTCTACCCTTTTAGGCATTTGCTCAAGAAAAACCTCCTCCTAAAAGGTACGAACAAAAACCTGATCACAAAAGGAAAAATAATTTTCAAAAATCTAGTCCCAATGGATCTAACTTCACCTTTAAAAAGAAAGGACATTACTTTGTATGTGAAAAGTTAGGCCATCATGCAACACAATGTAGGTATAGAGTAAGAAACGATAATCCTCCTAGGGCGAATATAGCCGAAGGATATGACACTATTGTTGCAGTCATTTCTCAAGTAAATCTGATGACCAATATGAGCAAGTGGGTGGTAGACTTTGGGACAACCAGACATATTTGTGCAAACAAAAGTCTTTTTACCTCTTACACTAGTGTAAGAGATGGAGAAGAACATGTGTACTTCGCTGATTCCAAACAACTCTTGTCCTAGGAAAATGAAAGGTTATTCTTAAAATCACATATGAGAAGACTCTGGCCTTGAGTGATGTTCTGCATGTGCTCTCTATTAGAGTTAATTTAATCTTTGTTGCACTTTTGGGAAAAGTGGGAGTTAAAGTGTCATTCAAATATGACAAGATTGTTATAACAAAACATAATGTTTTTGTGGGAAAAGGATATTGTGATCAAGGACTCTTGATACTAAATGTTTCTGAAATTATTAGTGAACCAAGTTCTTCTGCTTATATTGTTGACTTGTATGATATATGGCATGCTAGATTAGAACATGTGAATTCCTTATATGTTTTGAAATTAGAGTGAATATGATTAATTAATATGCATGATAAATAGAGTAGTAAATGAGATATGTGTAGAATTGACAAAGAAAACATGTTATCCTATAGAACATCAAATTGAATTGTTAGAGTTAATTCATACTGATCTAGCTGATTTAAAACAAACCATGTTTAGAGGAGGTAAAAATTATTTTGTAACTTTTATAGATAATTATTCTAAATACACCAATCAAACATAAAGATGAAGTCTTTGATGTGTTTCTAACCTATAAAGCAAAATAGAAAATCAATTAAATAAGAAAATTAAGAGGATTAAATCAGATAGAGGTGGTGAATATGTATTGCTTAATGACTTTTGTGGTAAAGAAGGTATTATCCAGGAAGTGACCCCATCATATTCACCTAAGTCTAATGGAGTAGCTGAGAGAAAGAATAGAACTCTTAAGGAGATGATAAATGTTACGCTTATTAGTTATGGTTCACCTAATAACCTTTGAGGAGAATCCTTGCTCACTACATGTTTTTTACAAAATAGAATACATCATAGGAAAACTGGTAAAACTCCCTATTAGTTGTAGAGAGGTTATCAACCTAAACTTAAATATATAAGAGTGTGGGGGTGCCTAGCTAAGGTAATGTTACCAAGTCCTAAGGAAAGGAAAATATGCTTTTAAAACCTCTTATTGCATATTCTTAGGCTAAGCAGAACATTGTGATGACTATAGGTTTCTATTTCTTAAAAGTGATGTGATTGAAAGTAACATTATAATGGAGACAAAAAAATGCTGAATTTTTTGAACATGTTTTTCCTTTAAAGGTTAGTGAGACATCTCAACCTGTAGATGATAATAATAATTTGTATGAGGATTTAAGAAGAAGTAAAAGACAAAGGAAGGAAACATCCTTTGGTAATGATTTTTATGCTTATCTAGTTGATAATGATTCAACTAGCTTTATAGAACCTATTAGTGCTCCTAATGTTAAACAGTGAGATAAAGCCATTAGAACTAAAATTGAATCTGTTAGAAATGGGAGACCTTATATCCCAAGGTATGGTCATTTGGCAATCACTAGTGACTTCATAGAGCAAGTGAAGGTTGAGCAGTCAATGGATCAAGAGTTGCAGCAAAAGATCAGGCTATTGGGCACCGATCAAGCCAGGGAGTTCGTTCTAACTAAAGATGGCATTCTTCGATTTAAGAACAGGTTGTGTATACCTGCAAAGACTGAGTTGAAACGTTTAATTTTGGAAGAAGGTCATAAAAGTCGTCTTAGAAGACATCCAGGTATGACTAAGATGTATAAGGACCTGAAGGAGTCATTTTGGTGGAATGGTATGAACAGAGATGTGGCAGAGTTTGTAGCAGCCTGCTTGGTGTGTCAAAACGCAAAAGTGGAGCATAAAAAACCAGGAGGGATGTTACGACAATTAGACATTCCTCAATGGAAGTGGGACAATATCTCGATGGACTTTGTAACACATTTACCAAAATCATCAAAAGGTCACGATTCTATCTAGGTTATCGTTGATAGACTAACCAAGAGTGCTCACTTTTTATCCATTAATCAACATATGTCACTAGAAAAGATGATGGAGTTATACATTGGGAAAGTAGTGAGGTTGCATGGTATACCTACAAGCATTGTGTCAGACAGAGATCCAAGGTTTACTTCAAGGTTTTGGCAGACGGTACAAAATGATCTGGGAACACAGTTGAGGATGAGTTCAACTTATCACCCTCAAACTGACGGTCAAACAGAAAGAACTATTCAGTCTTTGGAGGATTTGCTAAGATTTTGTGTATTGGATCATCTCGAAAGTTGGAATGAGATACTGCCATTAGTAGAATTTACTTACAACAACAGTTATCATTCCAGTATTGGTATGGTGCCATATGAAGCTTTATATGGAAGAAGATGTAGAAAACCGTTATGTTGGGTTAAAGATGGGGAATCACTAATAGTAGGACCAGAGTTATTACAATGCACCACAGAAAGGATAAAATTAATCCAAGATTGGATGAAAGCAACTCAAAGTAGACAAAAGTCATATGCCAATAAAAGGAGAAGACCGTTAGAATTTGAGGTAGGAGATCATGTATTCTTACGAGTAACACCAACTACAGGAGTCGGGAGAGCTATCAAGATGAGGAAGCTGACACCAAAATTTCTTGGCCCTTATCAGATTCTCAAAAAGATTAGGTCAGTGGCTTATGAAATAGCATTACCGCCTCGATTGGCAAATTTGCATAACGTTTTTCATGTATCCCAACTGAGGAAGTATATTCCAGATTCAAAGCATGTGTTGGAAGTTGATGAAATTTAGGTCAAGGAGAACTTAACAATGGAGGTTGGACTAGTACGAATACTAGATGTTCAAATGAAAAAGCTAACAGGAAAGGATATTCGCACGGTAAAGGTACTTTGGAATAAAGACACACAGGAAATGACTTGGGAATTAGAGGAATTTATGATAAAGGAATATCCATATATCTTTTGTTAAAATAGCTAATTTTCGAGGGCGAAAATTTTTGTTATTGGGGAGATTGTAAAATCCCTGAAAATAGTTGTAATTAAGATACTATATTTTTTGAAATAAATAAAAATAATTTTATGTATAATGCTACAGTAAAATACGTATAGTGCTACAGTGAAATATGTATAGTGCTACAGTAAGGATAACTCGTGAATCATTTGTTGCTACAGTACTGCTATAGGAAAAATGTAGTACAAGCTATAATAGTGCTATAGTGAATTATAGTACAACTACATTACTGCTACAATAAAATGTAGTACAACTACAATACTGCTAGAGTATTGCTACAGTAACCCTAACTTCAACTATAAATAGGGGTGAGAAATGAAGTTTTGGGGGAAGGAGAGTGAAATTGAGACAGACTTTTGTCAAAAATAAGGAGATATTAGTTGTGACTAGAATCTGAGTTGTAGAAAAGGTAGCAAGAGCTTCTAAAGAGGTGTTCTTCATCCAGGAAGGAGCGAGAATCAGGTAAGGGGAGCTAACCTTAAGTCTTGTTTTTTTTGTATGATCTGAAATCTTGAATCTTTTTAGAATTTTGATTCCCTTTATGGATTTAAAATGATATTATGCTTCTATTGCATGTTTCTAGAAGGATAAGAAGTTGTGTAACCGACTTTGCTAGATTCAACTTCTTGTTTCCCCATAACTTTCATTGTGTTTCTTTTTCTCTTACATTTTTTTGGAAGGATAAGAAGTTGTCTAACAGGCTTTGCCAGATTCAACTTCTTGTTTCCCTAGAACTTTAATTGCTTTCTTTTTCTCTTACATTTTCTGGAAGGATAAGAAGTTGTCTAACCGGCTTTGCCAGATTCAACTTCTTGCTTCCCCAGAACTTTTATTGTGTTTCTTTTTCTCTTGCATTTTCTAGAAGGATAAGAAGTTGTCTAACCGACTTTGCGAGATTCAACTTCTCGTTTCCCCAGAACTTTTATTGTGTTTCTTTTTCTCTTGAATTTTTCTAGAAGGATAAGAAGTTGTCTAATCGGCTTTGTCATATTCGACTTCTAGTTTCCCCAAAACTTTTATTGTGTTTCTTTTTCTCTTGCATTTTTCTGGAAGGATAAGAAGATGTCTAACCGGCTATGCTAGATTCAACTTCTTAGTTTCCTAGAACGTTTATATCGTGATATTTTATTATTGTTAATTTATTTTGTGATATATTCATTTTGTATGGAATATGTGATGAATACATTTTATTATGTTGAATAAGTAAACTATAAAATTGTTGGAGTAAATATTCAATCAAATTGTGAAGTTATAAATTTTGATCATGTTTTTCCATTTTTCGAAGCTATCTTGGTAAAACTCTAATTGCTAACTTAGTCTACCATTAGATCAATCTGGAAATTTAATATATAGTTTATAAGACATAGAAATTAACTTTGACTGTCAGGATCTTTAATTTGAGAATATTAGAGGAGATAATATTATAATTTTGGGTAGAATGACCATCACTTTATTACTATCTCTAACTTATATTAGAAAAATCTAAATTCCCCTTCTTTTGCCAATAGATTAAGTTGGAAATTTTAATAAATGATTCCAGAAATATATTACTATATTTTGACCACTCGGATTTGTAACTAGATGTTTGTACTTGGAGGAATTAATTCTGAAATTTTGATAAAGTCGACAACCCAATTGAATAATGTTTTCGAATTGTATAAATCTATTTCTCTACCTAGTTAACTGTTAGATTAACCTAAAATTTAGATATGTAGTTGCTAAGACATGTTGATGTATTTTGACTGTTCCATTTTTTTAAAAAACTAAGTGGTGTTTATTAAGATCTCAATTTTATGTTCCTGAATTATGGATGCAAAATTTCAAATTTCAACTTTATTAATGGTTAGATCAAACTGAAATTTTTATCCAAGATTATAGTAAACTATGATTCAATTTATTAGTTTAGATCCTGAATGTGAAACTTGTACTAAGAAAATTTTTTATGTAACGTCATAAAAATAAAAAAAAATAAAAAATTTGGTCGATCTATAACCTTTGATTGGTGAAATTATGTTGAGTTTGTACTAGTTACGGAAAAGATGAGATTATAAGAAGAGTATGATATATTGCAATATGTTAATTTTTTTTTTGGATATTGATACGAAAATGGGTTCTTATCAATTTATGATTAGAGAACGAACATGATTAAGTTAGGTGGATGAGAAGATATGATTTGTTGATGTTAGGAAATGTTGGGGTGAATATAATAAATTATTAATTATGAAATGATGTTTACTACTGGGAGTAGTATATTTGGTTGATACCATGACACCTTGATATGAGAAGAGTAACACATAAGTCTTATAGAAGCAGGCAGAGAGGTCTGACCATAAGGCTTCGGAAAGTAAAACATAGTATACGAGTAAAGCTTAAGGAAGCAGGCAGAGAGCGGTCTGATCATAAGGCTTCGTGATTAAGCATAGTATACTTGTAAGGTTTATGAAAATGAGAAGGATGATTTTGAAGAAGTTAAGGAAAAATGAATTAATGACATTGGGGTAATTGTTTTAATACATGATTAAATTATATATTATAAATAAGTTTAATGATTGTATGTTATGGTTAGGTTACTCTTATTTGTTTGTGCTATGCTCGTATAACTCATGTTATACGTGAGCAGATAATGTTGCAGATGCGGTTGAAAAAGCTTAGAGATGATGAGAGACATGTTGGGAAAAACTTTCAGGGATTTTTGTAAAAAGAATAATTTTGTATTGGAAAAATATGTTGTGTAAGATTTGTAAGTTTAATTTCGAATTTATGTTAAGTGGTGAAGACTATATTGTTTAAAGTTTGTAAGTTTGGAACCGTTGTCCTTTGGTTGAATTGAAATAAAGTTTGGTTGTTTATATAAGATATTAAATTAATTTAGTTTTTACTACTAGTAATACCCTTAAATCATTTGGGTGTTACAGATTACACAAATATCTTAATCGATTATAATGCATCAAGATTCATAAAATTCTATAAATACACGTCATGTGCTCTATTTCAAAACAATTTAATAGAAATCAATTTCATAACTAATTGTTTCATTGAGTTTTGATTACAGGAGCATCCAAGAAGTGTCTTAAAGAATCAAGGATCAAATTGGGGTTTCTTACACATCAAGATTCAATAAGGAAAGTGGGTTAAAACAGTTCTAACTTAATCTACACTGGTAGGGTGTGTTTTGAAGATCATATTCTTCTTATACAATATATGTATTGTGTTCCTATGCTGGTGTGCCAGGGGAGAGAGTTGTGAGTGTTCTTTGTGAGAGTTGTGATTGTTCTTTGTTTGGTAACAGTGAGGGTGTTCACCTCTTGTTTTGCTATAGTGATTTTGAGTGTAGGGAGAAGTACATTGAGAAGGGATATCTATGTATTCTTGTAAACTCTATCATTATAGTGGAATCCCTTCAACTAAGGTTGTTGAAAAAAGACTAGATGTAGGCTTGGCCGAACCAGTATAAATTTCTTGTGTTATTCTTTCTCTATCCTTTCTATTTTATTGTTGATTCATCATTATGATTTGAAGAAAACTAGAGATTTTGCAAAGCTTTTGAAAAGATCAAGTTTTAAAGCAAAATCCAATTCACCCCCTCTTGGTTGAGATATAAGACATCTTTGTTCTAACACAAGTAAACCTAACTCTACTATGGGAAAATGTTCTACATGTTCCTAAATTGTCCATAAATTTTATATTCATTCAAAAACTTAGCAATGACCTCTCTTGTAATGTCATTTTTTAGAATAATTCTTATATATTGTAAAAAAGGAAATCGAGAAGGATGATTGGAAAAGATAGAGAGTGGAATGACATTTACTATTTGAGAGTTTTGAACCAACATATTATAAGTCACTCTTTGATGGTTAAGCCCTCAATACACAACCAGGAAAAAAAATTAGTTTTATCATTGTCGTCTTGCACATCCCTCGTTTTGTGTTATAAAAATTTTGCTTCCTTCTTTGTTTAAGCATTTGAATTTGAATATGCATTATCTTCATTGTGAGGTCTATGAAGTGGAAAAACATAAAAATGTTTCATTTCCTTATGCTTGCAATAAAATAAGTTTTTGTTGTTAAATTATATTAATATTTAACATTGGTTCATGTAATTTAAAGTATAACTTTGATGTACAGATTCTAATGTGATGATTATTATAATATAAGGTATTAAAGTTATAGGGATTATTTTAGAGTTATTAAAATTAATACCTCTCTTCTCATTTCAAAAAAGGACATTTTGGTATTTTATTAAAGTTGATTAAATATCATAAAAGAGGGAAAAAAGTTTTTCTGTGGTTGACGTTAAGTTTCTGGAAAGAAGAGGAGAGAAGTAACGTTCTCAGGAAAAGAAAGGAAACTGTGACTTTGACAGAGAAAAACGTCCTTTGAAATTTCTATATCATCAAGAAAGCATTAAAGAGGAGTAAGAGAAGGGAGAACATTGACAGGAAGGAATTATACCATGGATCCAGGGAGAATAGTGAGTATCATGAAAATTCAAGATCCTATGTGTGTTTTTCATTCAATTAAAAATTAAAGAATTGCTTACAAGTGGTATCAGAGCCAGGTTTTGAGTTTTATGATTCTCCATGAATGGTAATTTTCTGAATTTTTAAAACCCTAATTTTTGAATTATGAAATTTACGGATTTTATTTTTCAGATGTTTAATTATTTTATTGGCATGAAAGAAAATTAGAATGTGAATCTCAAAGCTGCAAATTTTTTAAATTTTGATTGTTGCGTACGTCACAGTAAAGCAAATTTTTTTTCTGTTGCATGATTGCTTTTTGAATTCACTATAACGTGAATTTCATTCATCTGGAAGCAGCAAGTTATTTTTCTTTTATTATTTGATTATCACATTAATGTGACTTTGATCTCTGCATAACATTAAAGTTCATTAAAGTTGTTTTATGCCAAAATTGATATCTCGTGCGCAGTAACCAAATTAAATCCTGCATGAAAGAAAATTCAATCCCTTGAATTTAACCCTGAAGCCGCATATAAATCTTTTAATTTGGTTGTTACCATAAAGCAACTTTGTTGCGGTACTGTTCTCACACAGTAAAGTATTTTATTATTGTGCTTATGTTAAATTTTTAACATTGTTGTGCATTGAATTGAATGGAAATTAAATGTGAATTAAAAGTTTGAAGGTTTCAAATGCTTTTAACTTTTGACATGTATGGTATAATTTTTGTTTTATGAATTATATGTAATTGTTTATTAATCTTGGATGAAGGAAATTCAATTAAGTTGAATTTCAGATGAGTTATAATTCTAATCAAAATTAAAAGGTTTAGCAATTCCGCTGTTCTTTTAAATTGCTCATGTTATTGTGAAAATTATTCATAATATAAAGGATGTTAGATTATGAATATATATATATATATATATATATATATATATATATATATATATATATAGGGTTAAATATGTTTTTAGTCCCTAAACTATTAGCCATTTCTGGTTTTCGTCCCTCTTCCAAAGTAAGGTACACTTTAGTCCTCATACTTTTCGAAACTTTGGTTTTAGTCCTCCAAAACTAACACCGTGAAAAATATGCTGACGTGGCTAACGGGACTGACACAGTTCTTTTTTTTTTCAGAGTTTATCAGTTTTTCTTCCTTTCTCTCTCCCTCGTCTCTTCCTTCAATTTCAAAACACAAACTGTTGGGGTTTTATTTGTTGTGTTTGCCTTTACAGTTTCTTGTTCTGATTCCATTCTTCCCGAGTGTGGATTAGAAGGGCTAGAAGCCATGTTAACAACAGCACTGCTAGAGTTTTTGTATGTGCAGCTATTCAGTACAGCAGCAAAAAGAACCTGCTCAAATTAAAACAAGAAATTACCATAATTTCTTATCAGTTAACAGTGTACAAACTTTTTCATTGGTATTGTAAAGAAATTAAAATGATTAGAGATTGACGCTTACCTTTAAAATGGTTGTGAGTGGACTTCCAGAAGGGATCTTGTTCTTGTAAGTAGGGGAACCAGAAAGAAAAACTGGAATAGATACAAAAATGCTAATGTTAGAAATTGCAAAACCCCATTGCCAGCCTTTGTTGTCTTCAATCCACACAACAAAAGTAACTGCAATGAGGGCACCGCATGACAGGCAGAAGACAAAGTAGTTGAAGAAAGTTGATCTCTGCTTCCGACCAGACGGGGTGGTTTCATCAAATTGCTCACCACCATGTGCTGGCAGTGACCCTTTGATCCCTCCAACCCCCAAAGCCACCAGATACAGCCCAACAAACAACATTGCTGCTTTCCTTTTTTGTGTTTTGAAATTGAAGGAAGAGACGAGGGAGAGAGAAAGGAAGAAAAGCTGATAAACTCTGAAAAAAAAAAAAACTGTGTCAGTCCCGTTAGCCACGTCAGCATATTTTTCACGGTGTTAGTTTTGGAGGACTAAAACCAAAGTTTCGAAAAGTATGAGGACTAAAGTGTACCTTACTTTGGAAGAGGGACGAAAACCAGAAATGGCCAATAGTTTAGGGACTAAAAACATATTTAACCCATATATATATATATATATATATATAGTAATTAGTCATTGATATAAAGATGTTATGGATTACCCAAAGGTGAACCATTGTTTATAATTGATGATATTAAAGTGTGATATTTCATGTACTTAGTAAATATGTTTGTATATCCAAAGATAGCATACATATAGACTTAAATGAATCACCCAAAGGTGAACTTAAATGAATGACTTAAATGATTACCTATCAGTTTAAGTGTCACCCAAAGGTGAACTTGAATGTATGACTAGTGTAGTAATTTGTTTGAATCCATTAATTTTAGCAAAGCATTAATGTATGAGCTTGTGTATTATTTCCAGCTTACATGAATTTATCAGGTTTGAGCAACAATGTGGTCAAGTTTAATGGGCTCAATTATGCTGATTGGTCAGAACAAATCTAGTTCCAACTGGGTGTGTTAGACTTGGACATGACAATTATGATGGATGAAATGTCCGCAGCCATTACAGAGACTAGTACAAGTGATGAGAAGTCTCTTTATGAGGCTTGTCATAGGTCTAACAGGCAGTCACTAAACTTAATACGCATGTCTATGGCAGAGAATGTAAAGCCTTTTATGCCTAAAATAGAAAACGCAAAGGAATTCATGAAACTGATCAAGGAGTACTCACAATCAGACATAACTGACAAGTCTATTGTAGGAACTCTTATCAGTGAGCTGACTACCAAAAAGTTTGACTGGTCACAACCCATACATGAACATGTAACTGGAATGGCAAATATAGCAGCAAGATTGAAGTCAATGGGAATGGAGGTGAATGAGTCTTTTCTAGTACAGTTTATCATAAACTCTTTTCCTCCTGAATTTGGCCAATTCCAAGTGAACTATAACACTCTTAAGGATAAATGGAACTTTCAAGAAATCAAAGCCATGTTGATACAAGAGGAAAGGAGATTGAACAAAATGAAAGATCATTCTATCCATCTCACAACTCATGAAGGTGCCAACTTCAGTAAAGCCAAATCAGGAAAGAAGAACAAGAAGGACAAAGCCCCAATGAAAATGCATAAGGGCAATATCCAGAAGGACCAGAAATCTTTCTTTTGCAAGAAAGTAGGTCACTTCAAGAAAGATTGTTCGAAAAGAAAATCTTGGTTTGAAAAGAAAGGTACTTTTTATGTTTCTGTAAGTTTTGAAGCAAATATAATTGAAGTGCCTAATAATGCCTGGTGGTTGGATTCTGGAGCTACCACTCATGTTTCTAATATTATGCAGGGATTCCTTTCAATCCAGCCCATAAAAGGAACTGAAAAGTGTTTATATATGGGGAAGAGAATGAAGGTACAAATAGAAGGAATTAGGACTTACAAATTAATTCTAGACACTAGTTATTGTCTGAATCTTGAAAAGTGTCTCTATGTTCCTGGTTGTGCTAGGAATTTAATTTCTGTTGCAAAGTTGGATTATTTAGGTTTTAACTTTAAGATTGAAAATGGTATTTTTCATTTGTATAAACTTTTGTACTATTAAGGTTCTAGGACATTATTGGATGGTTTATATCGTTTAAATCTTGATGTTAATTTTTCTGAATCCCTATTTAATGTTGAACATATTGTTGATAGAAATTGTGGTGCAGGAAAAGAATGTTCTGCTTTCTTATGGAAAAAAAGATTGGGTCACATATCCAAAGAAACGATGTTGAGGTTAGTGAAAAATGAAATTTTACCTCAATTGGATTTTGATGACTCGGATGTATGTATTGATTGTATTAAGGGTAAACAAATAAAACACATATCAAAATATCCTGCCACAAGAAGCAGTCAACTTCTTGAGTTAATACACACTGCTATTTGTAGTCCTTTTGACATTAAATCCTAGAGTGGTGAAAAATATTTTATCTCCTTTATTGATGATTTCTCACGTTATTGTTATATATATCTATTACATGAAAAATCTCAATCAGTGAATGCCCTTGAGGTGTTCATAAATGAGGTGGAAAGGCAATTAGATATAAAAGTAAAAGGGGTGAGATCTGATAGAGGTGGTGAATATTGTGGTAAAACTGATGAGAGTGGACAATGTCCAGGTCCATTTGCAAAGTTTCTTGAAATTCGGGGTATATGAGCACAGTATACAATGTCCGGTATACCACAACAAAATGGTGTAGCAGAAAGGCGGAATCGTACTCTTATGGATATGGTTAGGAGTATGTTAAGTCATAGTAATATTCCTTTATCTTTGTGGATGTATTCATTAAGGACTGTTGTATATCTGGTTAACAAGGTTCCAAGCAAAGCAGTTTCTAAAACTCCTTATGAACTATGGACTGGAAGGAAACCCAATTTGAGACATCTTCATGTTTGAGGTTGTCCGACAGAGGTAAGGTTGTATAATCCACATGAAAAGAAGCTTGATGCAAGAACCATTAATGGTTACTTAATCAGTTATCCTGAAAAATCAAAGGGATATAGATTTTATTGCCCTAACCATAGTACAATAATAGTTGAGTCTGGAAATGCTCGATTCATTGAAAATGGTCAATTTAGTGGGAGTGAGGAATCACAAATAGTGGACATTCAAGAGCATACTGATAGTGTTTCTACATCTAATGTTTCTTCTGAAGTTGTTATCCCTCTTGTTGTATCACAGTCACACAACAAGTAGAGACAACAAGTTAATGTTCCAATCCCACAAAATGAACATATAAATGTTGAGCCAATTGACAATGAGCAAGTCACAAATAAGCAAGTCATAAATGAGCAATTGATAGAGGAACCACAAGAAGCAACATTAAGAAGGTCTATAAGGGAGAAAAGACCTGCTATTTTGAATGATTATGTGGTTTACTGTGGTTAACATGAATGTGACTTAAGCATTGATGAGGATCCAGTCTCTTTCACACAAGCCATGGAAAGTAATAATTCAGAGAATTGGTTGAATGCTATGAAAGAAGAATTGAAATCAATGGATGCCAATAAAGTATGGGATCTAGTTGAATTGCCTAAGGGTTCAAAAAGAGTTGGTTGTAAATGGGTCTTTAAGACTAAACATGAGTCAAAAAGCAATATTGAAAGGTATTAAGCTAGATTAGTCGCCAAAGGTTTCACTTAAAAGGATGGCTTTGACTACAAAGAGACCTTCTCTCCTGTTTCTAAGAAGGACTCTTTGAAAATTGTTTTGGCTTTGGTGGCTCATTATGATTTAGAGCTTCACCAAATGGATGTAAAGACCGCTTTTCTGAATGGTGACTTAGAAGAGGAAGTTTACATGGATCAACCAGAAGGTTTCACCATAACAGGAAAAGAAAATTTAGTGTGTAAATTGAAGAAATCAATATATGGACTGAAACAAGCTTCCCGACAATGGTATCTAAAATTTAATGATACCATAACTTCATATGGTTTTGTAGAGAACACCGTTGACCGGTGTATATATATAAAGATCAATGGGAGTAAGTTTGTTATATTGGTTCTATATGTTGACGACATTCTTCTTGTTGCTAATGATATTGGTATGTTACATGATGTAAAGAAGTTTCTCTCTAGCAAATTTGAAATGAAAGATATGAATGAGGCATCTTATGTGATAGGAATAGAAATATTTCATGATAGATCACAAGGATTGTTAAGTTTGTCTCAAAAAGGATATATTAACAAAGTGTTAGAGAGATTTAGAATGGAAAAATGCTCTCCTAGAGTAGTTCCAATTCAAAAAGGGGATAACTTTAGTCAAATGCAATGTCCCAAGAATGATTTGGAACAAAAGGCCATGGAGTTTATTCCTTATGCATCAGTGGTTGGGAGTTTGATGTATGCTGAAACTTGTACTCGGCCAGATATCAGTTTTGCTGTTGGAATGTTAGGCCGATATCAAAATAATCCCGGAATGGATAACTGGAAAGCTGCAAAGAAAGTTCTTAGGTACTTACAAGGTACCAAAAAATACATGCTCACCTATAGAAAGTCAAATCATCTCGAAGTGATTGGCTACTCGGATTCAGACTATGCTGGATGTGTGGATTCAAGAAAATCCACATTTGGGTATGTTTATCTATTAGCTGTAGGAGCAATTTCTTGGAAAAGTGAAAAACAATCAGTCATTGCTACTTCCACCATGGAGGCTGAATTTGTGGCATGCTTTGAGGCCACGGTTCATGCTTTGTGGTTGCGGAACTTTGTATCGAGGCTTGGCATGATTGACAGTATTGCTAGGCCGATAAAGATTTATTGTGATAATTCCGCAGTCGTCTTCTTCTCTAAAAATGAAGTACTCAAAAGGTGTTAATCACATGGATTTGAAATACTTACCGGTCAAAGAAGAAGTGTAGAAACGTAGAGTGTTAACTGAGCATATTGGTACGGATTTGATGATAGCAGATCCGTTAACTAAAGGACTACCGCCCAAAACTTTTATTGGCCATGTTGAAAGTATGGGCAGTATGGATAAGTCAATATTAACATGATGATGTTATATATCTATATAGATATGTATATTTATATGCTTGTACTGTCATGACACTTGTGAATTCAATTAAAGTTATGTTTCTCTTTATTCTATTGTTATCCACATTAAGTTATATACATGTATTATTGATTGTGGTAACATGTTATATCTATTTTAGAGACATGAAAGTTAAAAGATTGATTAAAGTTATGTTGAGTTGGTTTGATTATGTGATACATGGAAGGAATCTTGTCGTTCATGACTTTTGCCCGCCATGATCCGATCATTTCAATTCATATAAGGATGATGACTTGATAATTCTAATGAATGGTGTGCACTTAAAGTTTAGTTTTAGATCTTCAAGTCATCACATGAACCAAGTGGGAGAATATTAAATTATACTAATATTTAACATTGGTTCATGTAATTTAAAGTATAACTTTGATGTACAGATTCTAATGTGATGATTATTAGAATATAAGGTATTAAAGTTATAGGGATTATTTTAGAGTTATTAAAATTAATCTCTCTCTTCTCACTTCAAAAAAGGACATTTTGGTATTTTATTAAAGTTGATTAAATATCATAAAAGAGGAAAAAAGGTTTTACTGTGGTTGACGTTAAGTTTCTGGAAAGAAAAGGAGAGAAGTAACGTTCTCAGGAAAAGAAAGGAAACTGTGACTTTTGACAGAGAAAAACATCCTTCGAAATTTCTATATCATCAAGAAAGCATTAAAGAGGAGTAATATAAGGGAGAACATTGACAGGAAGGAATTATACAATGGATCCAGGTAAGTTATTTTCTACTGTGTATGAGAGAATAGTGAGTATCATGAAAATTCAAGATCCTGTGTGTGTTTTTCATTCAATTGAAAATTAAAGAATTGCTTACACTTGTATCTGGATCATACTGAATGTGGTACCCCTCTAATGTTTCAAATATTTTTATATTTAAATGGTTTATTACTTTTATTTATGATTATGCAAAGGTAACATAACTTTTTCTCCTTAAAATAATCTAAGGTTAGTTTTATTGTTATAAAAAATTTTGCACTCATTTGAAATTAATTTGGGATGGTTATTAAGAAATTTAGGTATGATAATGTTAAATATAATTTTAATCATACATCTTTTAGAACAAACAAGAGTATTCCTCTTTCAAAATAATGTTTCAAAAGGATTTTGGGGCGAAGCCATTCAAACTGTAGAAAGTCCAATGGAGATACTCCATTCTTTTTACTCGTATATAAATCATTTAGTTGTGTTTCTTTTATTCATATTCATAAACAAAAAAAAGGTAAACTTGATCCAGAGGCACTTAATTGTATTTTCTTAGGGTACTTTGTCACCTTGAAAGGGTATAAGTGTTTATATTTCCAAATCTATTTTTTGATAGAGAAAATAGTACTACTGAAATTGAACTTATTGAGAGATAAGAAATGGTAAATCAAAATCTTCCTAAAGTTGAATTGGGTCAAAATTCCATCCATATAGAAAAGGTTATTCTAGGATTTGCTCATGTTCAAGAGTGCAACCTACACTCTTACCATTACAAGAGATAACTATATTTGAAGTTATAAATTTTAATCTTACTAACCATGATGAATTTCCTTGTGATGAATTCATTAAAAAGAATGTAAATATTCTAATTACAAAGAAATTAGATCTTTCAATTGCCCTTAGGAAAGGAACTAGAGTCGTGACTAAGCCTTTTTATCCTTTATCAAATTATATATCCTTCGAAAAATTCCCACCTACAAATAAAACCTTTCTCACAAGCCTAAACACTACATTTGTACCTTCCTTTGTATCTAAGGCATTAATTGACAAAAAATGGAAACAAGCCAGGGATTTGGAAATGGAAGCTGTAATTGGCATTATCAAGTTTTTTATTTTGTTTATTTTTATCTTTTATTCGTATTTTTATTTATTACATTTTAGATTATTATTTTTCTTAATAATTTGGAATCACTGAAGATTAAAGAATATATCAACAAAATCAGTGGAAATCATTGATTTGGTTTATAAACCTTCCTTTCTATCTAAGGCATTAATTTTTTTTTAATAAAGTGTTTATTTTATAATTTGATAGATAAGTGGACATCATTGAAGATTAAAGAATACATCAACAAAATTAGTTATCAATAGATTTAGTTACTTAAAGTAAAAATTTTAGGCTCAACCAGTTTGATTCAGGTCGTCTAACAAGTCAACCAAATTCACCAAGTGAGTGGTGTTTAACTCGACCAACTACTTGATTCACCTAGTGAGTTGTGCGTCTTGGAAAATTTATAAATAGATGGTTTAACAAAGTTAAATGGTATACCTTTTGAGGTAGGGAAATTGATCTAAAACGGGTGAAAGTAGAGACTCATTCTAGATGTATTCATCATTATTCTTTTCTAGTGTCATAATGTACAAGAGTAACTAACTACCTTATTCATGAGAATGTAATGTATCTTAACACTTTATCATTTAATATATTTCTTTTCCATTACTCTTGTGTTTTATTCTTGTTCTCAACTGCATGATAATTGATTGATTGCATATTTGTAGGTATTGTTGGCTGCAAAACAAATGACAGGTGCATTGGTCATAGTGTAGCAAGTAATATTGTTTTCTAAGAATGGACTTATACAACACATTACAACTTTTTCTTTCACCACTCAATTAGACATTAAAGTTCACAAAACGTAAGAAACTCTTTTTGGTATTTTCATCAAACAGTTGTTGTGCAAGGAAATTTAACATATAATATTTATAATTTGTTAATACTAGAGTTCATCCATTTCATTCTCATGCATTAATAAACAAGCCATATTACCTAATGCATCAAGAACCCCAAATCAAGGCACAATAAGCATTAAGCATGGAAATTGAATGCTAACATGAATTAGAAAAATATATATTATTAACAAAATAAAATAGAAAAGAATTACATGTTTTACAACTAATCTCAACAAATAGGAATAACCCTCCATGGTGGAGAACTTAGAGTTCTACAAAATTAGAGAGATAGGGAAGAAATTGTAATCCAAAGAGAGATGCATGCCTTTTCTCACGATTCTTTTTAGTTGCTCCATGTTGCAATCATGCTTCTCCTTCGCATCACGACCTCTAATTCGTGACTCATCTTCCTCCTCAACTCAAAAAGGGGTAAAATCACCATTAAAGAAGATTAAAGTCTAAGGAGGAGAAGGGAAAGTTTTCCAATACCCCAAACAGCCTCCAAAGGCATCTTCTAGTCGCTCTAGGTGAAGAATAAAGTGTGAAAGGAAGAGAATTCTAAAAACTCTCTCAAAAACATGATTAAATACACTTTTTCAAGTTTATGGACTAATAAACTTGCTTAACGAGAATGATTTCTCATCCCGCGAGTTAGTCAACTCATCCAACTAGTGAATAGTGAATAATGAATAATGTTATATGAATGATGTCACCAAAATAGTTTCGTTTGATCATTGTGTTTGCAACATTGAACGCAACTTTTGTGGCACTTAATACTGGTATTCACCTAAAATTTATCTTTTTTTGTTCAATCATGCTTCTTTGAGTTCCAACTCGTTTTCCTCCACTAGAATTGCTTTCTATTACCTTATTTTACACACTTAAATAGATATTAGAGGTAAGCACACACTAACCAAAACACAAGAAAACATGAAAATACACTAAACTTAGGGACAAAATAAGGTAAAAGCTATGAAGGAGTTGATTTATTCACAAAAATATACATATAAAAACATGTAAAATCAACCATTATCAAGTATCTAAGACATGATAATAGAACCTAGACTAGGATAAAACAACTAATCAATTCAACTCTAGACATGGAGATTTAATCATTGGTTATTCTAAACATATAACTTTAATCCTTAATGTAGATCTTGGTAAAAATATCTAAGAGATTATAGTTTACAAGAAATTAGGGCTTCTTAAATAATGGTGTGAATGTTAGAGTAGGAATTATAGGTATATTGTTTAATGTTTTCATTTTGATTTGATAAATGAAATTTAACCCAAAGTGAAGTTTCTACAATATAGTTATTTTAGTAAATTTTATTGCTTTCTAGAGATTTAGAATTTTGTCATACCAATCAACACTTTTTAGTATTTTAAAGTTTTTATCATAAATCATTAAATAAGCATAGTTTTCTCTAAATAACACAAGTCTCTTAGGAAAAAGATATTTAGACTTATCCACTTTATTGTGTGTGATTTGGTACACTTGTCCAATATTAATAACAAGTTTTTTGTGTCGTTGTTGGGAATTAACGTTTTGTTTGGTTAATTGTGTTTTATTTACAAATTTTGGTTTAAATTGTTCAAAATTTCTTTTATATACTTTTCTTTGTAATTATTGTGTATAATTAATTTTTTTATATATAAATAAACAATTACTGTTGACTAATTCCTTTTAGTGTTTCCTTGTGTTGCATGAGAAGAAGGATTAAGAGGAATAACTATATAGGACTAAGACTTTTGAAGGAAGAACATGAAGCCTCATCAAGAGAAATAGAAAATGTGTGTGATTTCTCAAAATTTTCTCACTTTCAAGCGCTAGATCAAGAAGAAGAGATGGATATGCTTAGTGAAGGTCACAAACATTATACTTTGGGGGAGTATTCAACATTCACAAGGCTATTGAATTTTAATAGTATTGATAGGCCAGTGGTGAATGCAACCAACATGGAGATGAAGTATGCTCTTATTCATCTGTTGTGGAGTAATAAATTCCATGGGTTATCTCATGAGAACCCATACACTCACTTGGCCATATTCTTGAAGAGTTCCAACACGGTTAACACTAACCAGGTATCTAATGAAGTTATTTGTTTGAGTTTGTTTCCTTTTTCATTGACAGATAACATAAAGGTGTGGTTGCACTATTTCCCTAAGAATAACTTAATTATTTGGGATAATGTTCTCACAAAGTTTCACAAATTCTTCCCTTAGTCAATGGTTAATCAGGGGAAACAAAATATTGCTTCATTCCACAAAGATTATGATGAAACATTGAGTCAAGCATGAGACAAATTAAAGGATTACTTATGAAGACTCTTATTCATGGATTTGATGAAGCTACACAAATCAACATCTTCTTGGGAGTATTGAGAGCACAAAAATGTTGATGTTAGATGCCTCAATTGAAGGCATGATCAAGTCAAAGACATTAAGGAGGCTAAGGCCTTGATAAAGAAAATGGCATCCAATGACTTTAAAGTGTAGAACAAGAGAATTCAAATGTAGAAAAAGGTTGTGTTGGAGCTACAACATCAACATGTGTTGTTAGCTCAAAACAAGATAATAACTCAATAAATGGAAGCTCTTATGAAGAAGCTCTTAACATTACAACAAGAGCTCCAAAATGTCACTCAAGCCCAACACCAACAATCAATACAAAGTTGTGTGTTGTGTGGTGGAGATCATGCTAATGGACAATATGATATGCAAAGCTAGCCTTGGGAGGAGGTAAATTACATGTGAAATCAAGGTAGGCAAGGCAATGACGGGAATTATATTCAAGGATGGAAGTCTCAACCAAGCATGGGAAGGTTGAACCTTCAAATAGGCCACCTCAATAACACCAATAACAACAACCCTCCAGCGAAGTTGGGCCTTCAAAATGTCAGTGAAGATTTATTCCACAACCAAAGTCACATCAATTATCCTCTACTTCTCCCTATCTCACTAAAGAGAAGTTTTTAGAAACTTTTAAAGTAATTATGCCATTACAAGCTACAAGGGAGGATACCATGCACGACTTGCATCTATAACCTCCAAGGTAGCCTATCACTCGTGAGATGTTTGAGGCTAGTATTCCTTGGATAGTACCACATGATGATCTTGAGAATAGTTCTGAAGAAAGAGATGGTGGTAGTGCACCGAAAGATAAGCCATGACTGATTCAAGGTGTTTTTAGTGTTAGTAGTAGTAGTATCATAAACATTATGTTTTGTTTTAATCCATTTTAATTTATGTCTGGATTTGCTTAATTGTCAAATTGTTATGACCTTATTATAATCATGTCTTTAAAATATATGAATTGAATATTTTGATGGTCAGCTGTTTTAAGAATACGCTTGAGCATTTATTTTCTTGTCTTATAATTGTTCATACAGTTGGGGTAACTTCTGGATACATTGATTGTGAGATAAGTCTGTTGTGATTGCATTGAGTCAGTACTTGTTCAGTTTGAGAGTATGACCAGATTGTAGGATATTTGAGTGTTGTGAGTTTAAGTGTAGTGAGTTGTGAGGAAAGTAGTTATTGCCATGAAATTGATTTTTGCGTAATTCTTGTTAATATAGTAACATAAATGGTTAAATAGGATAGAGACAATTGTTTCATATTTTTGTGTTTAAGCTACTTGACCAAATAGTCAATCCTGATATATGTGCTAATAATTTATAAACCTTTTTTAGCCTAATTGTTTGATTCTTCGACTCTTATCCTTTTACGAACATATTGTCTCACACCCTAGTCAAAGAGAACAGGTAAATGTTGAGTAATGGTATGAGAGCAGATTAGTTTAGGATAGGGTAAAAACACGCTACTCAGGTACGAAAATGAATAAGTTTAGGGTAGGGTATCAATACCCTACCTAAGGGTTTGAAATATAATTGTTGGGAAATTCTTTAAGCCACTTGCTCATTATAAAGAAAAAAGAAGAAGAGAAAAGCCAATTATTTACATGTAACGAAAAAAAAAGGTTGATTTATGAGAAGTATATGAATTTTGTTGGGAGAATTATAGATAGAGAATACAAGGATACCTTAGAATTATTTACATTTAATTGTTCTTTTCTACTTTGTGGTGTCTTTGAATTCCTAAAAAACTGTATTTCTTCTAGCCAAACCTCATTACATCCTATGAAATGCCTTTTAATCTAACCAAATATTTTAATTGTGTAAATTAAATGATGGTAATTTTGATGAAGTGGTTTTATAAAATGCTAATTGTGAGTAAGAATTGATAAACACTTATGTGTAGAGTGAAACACTCAATATGTTTTAGTTATGTTTAATTCAATAGTCTGGTCATTATCTCTTACACTGTTTTGAGGATTCAAGTGATATAAAGAATCATGCCATTCTATTTTGAGTTTTGAAGCTATGAATGAAATTTTCTTTTGTTGCATGATTATGATCAATTAAGAAGTCATTTGCCTTTATGTTATTATGATAAGTTAACCTGAGTTTTTTGTTTTGTTTTTTGTTTATCTTTCATGATCATGTTTTTTATTTTGTTTATTTTTATCTTTTATTGGTATTTTTAGTTATTACTTTTCAAATAATTAAGGTTTTATTTAATAATTTGAAAAAAAATTAAGTATTTGGTTTATAATTTTGTAGATAAGCGGAAATCACTAAAGATTAAAAAATATATCAACAAAATCATTTATCAACCAGGTTAGTTACTTCAAGTACAAATTTTTGGCCTAGTCCAATTTGAGTCAATTCGCCCAACAAGGCAACTTAGTTCGCCTAACGAGTAGTGCTTAACTCGCCCAACAAGTAGTGTTTAACTCGCCTAAAAAGTTATGCGTTTTGGAAAATTTATAAATAGAAGGCTTTACACAATTAAATTATACACTTTTTTAGAGAGGGAACTTGATCTAAAAGGAGAGAAAGTATAGACTCATTTTAGAGCATTTGTGATTATTCTTTTCTAGTGTTCATAATGTATAAAAGTAACCAACTCTCTTATGCACGAGAGTTGGACGTAGTGTATCTTAATTCTTTGTGATTTTTTCTATTTAATATATTTATTTTTCATTACTATTGTATTTTATTCACATTCTTAACTGAATCATAATTGATTGATTACAAATTTGTGGGTATCTGATATTGGACACAATATTAGAACCTAAACTAGGATAGAACAACTAATAGATTCAAGTTTGGACACGTAGATTTAATCACTTGTCATTCTAAACATTTGACTTTAATGTTTAATGCAAATCTTTTGCAAAAATATCTAAGATATTAAGATTTTTATTATTAAGGTTTAAACTTGTTTTTAGGAAATTAGAGCTGGTTAAATAGTGGTGTGAATGCTAAAGTAAAAATAAAAGGTATATTTTTTTGTGTTTTTATATTGATTTGATACATAAAATCTGTGAAGTTTCTACCGTATAATTATTTTAGTAAATTTTATTGCTTTCCAAACATTTAGAATTTTTCATAACAAACACTTTTCATTATTATAAATTTTTTAACCTAAATCATTAAATAATCATAGTTTTTCTAAGTAATGCAAGTCTCTTGGAAAAACAATACATGAACTTATCTAGTTTATTACTTATGCAATTTGGTACATTTGTCAATATCAATAATAGAGCATTGAAGAAGAAGAATACTTGAAAGCTAGTCGCTCTACCACATGGAAAAGAAAAACCTCTTGGGTGAAAATTAGTTTATATAGTAAAATATAAGGCTAATGGAACCATTGAGAGGTACAAGGCTAGGTCGGTTGAAAAGGATTCACTCAAACATAAGGAGTAGATTGTTGGGAATCCAAGTGTTAGTCTGCGACCCAAATTGGATAGAAATGAGAAAGTAGAGCAGTATATAAAGGTGAAAGACTCATTAACCCATTGCCTTAAGGTTTTGGGTAGGGAGTGGTGTCAATCCCTTATATGGTTGGACTCATATCTCATTGGTGTTTGTGTTTCCCCGGTAAACCTCCTCTTTGATACACCCAACAATTGTATCAGAGTCGATGGTTTGTCTTGGTGACCTATACCGAAAGTCTTCCTTAACAAAAGTATTTATGTAAGCAAGTCCAGTTAAGATGAACGGTGGTACAAAGGGTCAATTGTGGTTGTGGTTGGTAATTTGATGTGAAAAATGTTTTTCTACATGGAGATCTTAAAGAAAAAATATACAGGGAGATACCACCTTTATATATGAAACAAATTGAGGAAAACACAATATACAAACTAAAAAAGAAATTGTATGGCCTAAATAATCACCTAAAGAATTTGTTGAGATTGTTCACCAAAGTCATGATGAATCTCCAATATAAACAAAGTCAAAGAGATCATACCTTGTTTATTAAGCATTTTGATTCAAAGGGAGTAACAATTTTGTTAGTCTATGTAGATTATATTATTATGATTGGTAATGACGAACATGAACAACAAAGATTGAGCACATGTCTGCCTAGAGAATTTGAAATTAAGACCTTAGGGAAATTGAAATTAGGAATTGAAGTTGTTAACTTAAAGAAAGGGATTTTTATATCTCAACAAAAGTATATTATTGATCTATTGTAAGAACAGGTAAAATGGCCTACAAACTAGTGAGCAAACTTGTTGATCCAAATGTAAAGTTGAGAAATGAAAATGATGGTATGGTTGTTAGTAAAGAAATGTATCAAAGACTTGTAGGAAGACTTATTTATTTATCTCACACTAAATTTGGTATTGCTTTCGTTGTGAGTTCACTAAGTCAATTTATGCATTAACCAAAGGAAACCCATTTACAAGTTGCTCTTAAAATTGTTCGGTATTTCAAAGGGACATGAAGAAGAAGAATTTTGTTCAGAAGAATCAAGAATGTCAGTCTTAAAGCATAAAATGATGCTGATTATGTAGGTTCAATTGTTGATAGAAGATCGACTACTGGTTATTGTACTTCTTTTGTTGGAACTTGGTAACTTAGAAGAGTAAAAAGCAAAGTGTGGTAGCTAGATCCAGTGCTAAAGTAGAATGTCAAGCAATAACATAAGGGAATGTGAGCTATTGTGACTAAAAATTATATTGGAAGACTTGAAGATAAAATGAGATGGACCTATAAAGTTATATTGCAATTACAAATCTACAATTAGCTTAGTCCATAATATAATACAATATAATAGAACCATAATATTGAAGTAAACAAACATGTTATTAAGGAAAAGCTTGACAACGACATAATTTGCCTACCATATATTTCTTCTCAAAGACAACTTAGAGTATACTTACCTAAGGGCTAAATAACATTAAGGGCTAAATAACAATAATTTTGAGAAATGAAAAACATGTATTTAGCAGGAAAAGTGTTGAGATATTTAAAATATTTTTTAACATTATTCTTATTTGTTATAATTATGCATTTATTACACTTTATTCTTTAGATTTTATTTTATTTCCAAAGTTATATATATATATATATATATATATATATATATATATATATAAATATATATATAAAACTTAGAATGATTTGTATTCTTGAGAATCTTTATCCATTATTTGGCCAAAGGTTAATTTGTGATATACAAATAACACATATTATGGATTATTACTTTTCATTTTTTTTTTCAAATCAAAACTTTGTCTATATCTTCGTTTGTACGTAACAATGTTATTATTAACAAACTTTACATTTATTTTGACTTAATGACAAAACTAACATACCATTCTTTATTTCTTATCATAATTATTCATTTCCAAATACTAATCATCAGTACAATTTGATGTTGTCACCATAATATGAACAAGATCAGAAGAAAAAAAATTATAAATATCAATTTATGACATTTGAACTTCATTCTCCTGATTTTCCAAATGTAGCATTCATCTAAAAAAACAACTTATTTTTTACATGCATAATACTACATGTTTTACTTATCAAATTTTTGTCCTTGGTTTCATTTTGACAATTCTTCCACAGCTTCCATTTATACATTGAAGCTTGCTAAATTCCAAAACCAAAAAAATTTACAAAATAGAAAAAAAAACCACGGATTAGGATTTCTCACACAACGCAACCCTCGCAAGCTAGTAATCATTACACATAGTTCCACTATCAACGTAACTCTCTATATACTTAGGTTAAAAGCACCTACATGAACAAACAAGAAAATTAAGGGAGAACAAGATGATTAATTATGATCATTATTGTTTTTAGATATCTTAAATAGCCCACTATCTACATCACTTTTTATTTTTTCTAACAAACAAAATATTTATTCTTCAAAAATGTCTATAATTTTTTATTAGAAAATATGTAAATGATAATTGTAATTAGATAATGAAGGGTGGTAATATGTGGTATTGAAAAATATGAATGACTTAAGAAATTAAAATAAAACTATAAAAAAATAATAACCATAATTACAAAAGAGAAAGGAGGACATGTAAGATATATCCTAATAAAAATTCTCCAGCTCTCAAATATTATATATATATATATATATATATATATATATATATATATATATATATATATATATATATATATATATAGATTATTTAACAGTTGTAGTAAACTACATTTTTGGTATAATCTACTTCATATATCAAAGGAGATAATCAAGGATTAATATATGTCCATTTTGAGTGAAGAACGATCATTTTAACAAGCATCAATCTAAGAACCACTAAACTAATATTTATATACCTTGCATAGAACTTCTTGACACTGGATCAAGAGGTTGTAACTGAAGAAAAAAAAAAAGGTAAAAAGACAAAAAAAGCTAAAAAGAGAATTAAAAAAAAAAAAAAAGAGTGTGTGTGAGCACTCACCAGGCTTGTAAAATCCCACTAAACACACTAATGCCAACCCATTCTGCAAAGTGCAATCTCACTCATTCACTCACTTACTAGTATCAAATTCTCAAGCCAAAGCAACCATAACACCAACAACACAAGCATTATTCCCGTGACTGACACTAACATCGTTTTCGCGTTTCAGTTTCCGTCAAAATGGAAAACCACATCTACTCCTCCTACAGCCCGTCCACCAACTACCGATTTCGCGACTCCGACTCCTCAACCATGTTCCTCTCCCACCACCACCGTGCCGCCGACTCCGCCGCCCTCCGCTTCTCCTCCTCCCTCGCCGACGACATTGCCCCGCCAGGTGTTACCTCCCGCATCGCCTCTTCCGCCGCCGCCAACTACCTCTCCCCCTGGGCCTCCTCCGCCGCCACCTCCTCCCTCGACTTCAAACGCTCCTCTGACGGTTAGTTTCTCCCATTTCCCCCTTTTAGTTTCCTTGTTTACTTTTTTTTTCTAGGTCAAAAGTGCTTGTTTCCGTAGATTGGTTTTTAGAACTAGCTGATTCGATATTTCTCCAAGTTGAACCTTACAGGACTAAGCTATTTAGTTTAGGTTAAACTAAAAATGAAGTAACCGAGATTTCACTAGTCCTCTTGTTATGTTGTAATCTACGAATTTAGGTTATAAGTGCATGTTTGGGTCGGTTGTTTTTAAGAAAAGCAAAAGAGTTTTGTTTTAGTATTAGAAAAGGGTTTATTTGTTTCTCTAAGTTGAACCCAAACAGGGTCTGAGTAAATGAGCTCAATGTTGTGTTTACTTTGAAATGAAGTAACCGAGATTTCACTCATTGTGTGTAGTTCTTGAAACACATGTTTTTTTGTTTCAGTTTTCTAGCAAGATAAGCTCAGTACCTGGAATTTATGTTTGAGATGAAATGATAGGTGGTCCTGAGGGTGAGGATGCGAAGCACATCATAGCATTGGTGTGTTGTGCAGAGTAGTGTAGTGTAGTGTAGTGTAGTTTGTATTGGCTGTTGTCTTGTTAGTATTTTACTCTTGTTTTAAAGCTTTAGTGATTAATTAGTGTTTTGGCCATCAGAACCCAGGTTAAATTTCATTGTCTCTGGTTATAAAGGATTCTGGCTGCCAGCACAGGGTTAGTTATGGATATGATTTTGGAATCTCAATTGATGATGCAGATTGGTGGCTGGTATCGCAAATAAGCGGAGATATGCTTAGGATAGATTCTGTTATTATTGAATGCATGCAACTTGTTATGAACAACATTGATTATTGTAGCTAAATAGAGAAAAAAGATTGTCAGGGTTTGCTTTTCTTGTGAGTGCGTTACTTGTTACATACAGACAAGGCGACACTGACCATTATGTATTTCAATTCGTCCGAATAGTTATTACTTTACATATTTTCAGGAATATGTCATGTTATGTGGTTCTTATATTTTATTTTTATATAAAGTATATCCGTTATATTTACTAACGAATGCTTTTTGTAGAAAATTATTTTCTTAGTCAAACTTATAACGTAACATTATACGTTTGCTTTGGTTTTTTGTATATACCCGTCTATTATGTACTATAGCTCTCTACCATCCAACCATTTTGGGTACTATTGGGCAAAGTGAAGCTTGGTATTCTACAAACTCACTGGCCAAGCGCCCTAGATATGAAAGTGCTTCCAATATGACTATATATCCACAGAGGCCAGGAGAAAAAGATTGTGCCCACTATATGCTCACAAGAACCTGTAAGTTTGGAGATAGCTGCAAGTTTGACCATCCTGTTTGGGTTCCTGAGGGTGGAATCCCGGATTGGAAAGAGGTGACTGTTTGCTATTATTATCACTATTATTATTTTTATGCCTATGAAAATTATATCGTATTCTATAGTACATTTACTATTGGTAACTGTAAAGTTAACATGTGTTCTTACGATTCTATATTTTATAGAAAGTTATAGAGTTAAACATATATGAATGTATGGTAGTGTATTATATACCAGTTTAACAAATTTGTTTTTCATTGTTTTAGCTAATTTGTAGCAAAAACCCTCATTTTCTATTTTTTTCACTGCAAAAACTGTATATTAGAAATATTTATTTCTTATAATAGGAGTAAAATTATAGATTATAATAGAATAAACACCAGCAAAATATTATAGTTCAATAGTTCTTGTATTACCGTATATATTCTAATAATTAAAGATTAATGGCTAATTGTAATATCCCAATGCTTTTGCCAGAGTCTGGAGCATGCAAATCATACGAATGAACCTTGTTATAAATTTAGCTTGAGGACTTATGAGTTACTCAGTGAAGATATGATTCTTAGTCATGTGAACTAACAAAAGTAGTGGAGACAAGAGATACATCTTGACATGTTTTACTTTTACTTGTAAGATAATTTGGACTTGTGTCTTCAAATTCCTGGGATTTGATTGTGTGGGCAACCTTATTTGGGATTTAGTGGAACTGTGGGAGTCTCCACAAATGTGAAATGGGCAACTAAGTACAAGCTAGTTTCTTGACTTTCCTCCAAAATCTCTACTTCATACTTTCTTCTTGGGCTCCCTTTGTATGATACATAAGGGGGAATATGAGATGGGTTGAGAAGTTGGTTTACCAACCCTAGTGTGTGTGGAAGGGTGATAGGATCCTAAGGGTCTATGTCAGGAAAAAAGGGACAAAAAACAAGACATAAGCGGATAAAGGGTAGAGAAAGGTTGTTGGTTTGACGGGAGGGTGTTAGTTTGTCTGGTTTGTTGTTAGTTGCTTTTGTATAGTATGTAAGGGAAAATAAGTTTCTTTCGGGGACACATTTTGTTTTATAAAGAATGTAGACAGGATCATTACATCCTAGGGAGGAAGGATTGCTTCCTTGGTTGTTTTCGTGTTTGTGCATTCTAGCAATAAAGAAACCTTTGTCATTTATGTGTGTTGTGTGTACGCATTCTGCGCGGACCAAAGTAGAGTATAGTTTGGGTTTCTTGTCACCAAGAACCCTAACATTTGGTCCGACCTGTCGGATCTTAAAAGGGGAAAAATAATGGAAGGAAGAATCAACACAGTTGAAAGGGTGATAGAGGAACTAAAAAGGGGTCATCAAGAACTTAAGGAGATGTTTAGAGATTTTATGAAAAATTCCAAGAATTCAGACAAAATTCGGAGGGCAGTCAAGGATCAGTGAATGGGGGAAGAAGGGGAAGAAAGGACGAGGCTGAGGAGGACATAGAAGAAGAGAAAGCGGAGATATAGAAAGTTTGGATGAAAAGGGTAGAGTTGCCTACGTTTGAGGGGATTGATCTAGAGGGATGGATATCTAGAGCCAAAAAAAATTTCAAGATTCAAAACGTGGCAGCAAGGGAAAAATTAAGATTGCAATTCTGGAGGGAGGGGCCAACCATTGGTTCCAATTCTGGAAAAAGAAAAGACCAAGAATGCATCTTGGGAAGAACTAACCGAATCTTAAATCAGAAGATTTGGAGGGAAAGGTGTACGGTGTTTGAAAAACTGGTTGTGTTAAGGCAAAAAGGGAGGACTGTGGAGGAATATATTCAAGATTTTGAAAGGTTAGTGGCGCAAGCTTCTAAGTTGACAGAGGAATAGTTGGGCTATTTCTTTGCTAGTTTGCACGGAGATATAATGAGCCAGATTAGGCCACACAATCTCATAGATTTGTTGAGGACGATGGAGATTGCTAGGGACATAAAGGAGGTCACCAAAGATTCAAGTATGAACAGGGGGTTGCCAGCAGGAACAGTCAATCGATTGGAAGGTATCAGGGAGGATACAGGGTTGTTTCAGGGCCAAAAATGTTCAAAGGGACCAAAAGTGGATAGAGTATGGGGAGTAACCTTAGTAAAACAAGAAAAGAAGGGGTTAGTACCACGGGAGGGTCCAAGATTGGTAGTAATGAGATGGGGAATGACAGAAATAAGGGGATAAGAAACCTTCCTTATCTAGAGTATATATAGAGAAGGGAAGAGGGGAGATGTTTTCATTGTGGAGGGCCATACCACCTTGGTCATAGGTGTCTCGAAAGGAGTATCATAGTTTTGATTATGGCAAAGGAATTAGGAGAAAGGGAATAGATGGAGGAAATGGAGCAGAAACAAATGGATTTGTTGGCATTCTTAGTTGGAGGACTGACACCAACCAACACAATGAAGTTATACGGTGTGCTAAAGGGAAGAAGTGTGTTGGTATTGATTGATAGTGGCGCCAACCACAACTTTATCTCAGCCAAACTGGTAAAAGAACTTTGCTTGGGTGTAGAAGAAACTTCTCTCTACAAAGCGTGCTAAGGAGATGGCCACAAGTGGATGTTGTAAGGGCTGGAAGTAAGGGAGAATTTTATTTGTTTGAATTAGGTGGAGTAGCCATGATATTGGGAATGACATGGCTAGCATCTCTCGGGGAAGTCCGAACAAATTGGAGGAGTCTAACAATGAGTTTTGGGAAAGGAGATAGTGAGGAATTACCACTCAAATCTAGCAAAACTGGTTGGCAAAGCTTTTGGGGTATGAATTCGAAATTGTATAGAAATCAGGAAGCACGAATAGGGTGGCTGACGCTCTTTCCTGAAGGGAGGAACAAAAGGAGGAAGGGAGAAAGGAACTTAGGGTGATTGCCATGCCTTATTGGCAGGAGTAACAATCTGTTATAGAGGAGACAAAGAGGAATCCAATTCTACAGAAAATAAGAAAAGACTTGGAAACTAACCCAGATTCGCACCTAGCCATTACCTTGGAACATGACCACCTCCACTACAAAGGAAGACTGGTCTTATTAGTGAAATCTGAGTGGATACCAAAGTTAATAGCTGAATTCCATATGACGTCTACAGGAAGACATTCAGGGGTCTATCGAATATATAGAAAGGTGGCTCATTTGTTATACTGGGTAGGAATGAAGAACTCCACAGCTGAATTTGTTGTTGCTTGCCTAATCTTCCAGCAACATAAGTATCTGGCACCTCACCACAAGGATTACTCCAACCATTACCCATACCATAGGACATATGGGAGGAGATAAGCATGGATTCCATGGTGAGCCTACCTAAATCCAATGGGTACGATGCGGTGTTAGTGGTGGTGGATAGGTTGAGTAAGTATGGCCACTTTATACCCATAAAACACCCCTATTCAGCAAAAAGTATAGCCGAAGTGTTTGTGAAAGATGTTGTAAGGTTACATGGAGTACCTTCCTCCATAATTAGTGACAGAGATCCTAGATTCCTCAGTTTGTTCTGGAAGGAGTCATTCAGACTTCAATGGACAATTTTTTATGAGTACAACCTATCACTCGGAAACAGATGGCCAAACCGAAGTGGTGGACAAAACCCTTGAAACATATTTGAGATGTTTCTGTTCAGAACAACCCAAAAGTTGGAGCTTGGTTCTTCCATGGGCAGAATATTGATATTGTTTGTACCGGGAGAAATGACAGTTGAAACGGTGGCACAGGAGCAACAGTAAAGGGATGAAGCTTTAAGGCAATTAAGGTATCATATGGAAAGAGCCCAAGGACAAACGATCAAATTTGCCATCTAGAAGCGTTGACCATCGGTGATTAAAGTAGGGAATTGGGTATATTTGAGGATTCGACCCCATAGGCAAGCATCCATGCCTACTAGACTACGCCTTAAATTATCAGCAAGATAGTACGACCCTTTCCAAGTAATCAAACAAGTGGGACCAGTAGCATTCAGGCTACAACTTCCAAAAACAGTGCGGATTCATCTAGTTTTTCATGTTTCCCAACTCAAGCTAGCAGTGGGAACACAGCAAGTACAAAAAGAACTACCAGAGGAACTCCAGGGGGAAGGGTTAGTTTGTTGGCCCCTTAGGGTGATGGAAAGAAGGACAATGCAGATACAAGGAGAAACTGTGCCTCAGTTGCTTATTGAGTGGCAGGAAGGAGGACCAGAGGCAGCTACATGGGGAGATGAAGCAACCGAGAAGGCCCAGACTTTGACCTTGAGGACTAGGTTGTTCAAGGACGGACGAGTAATGATAGGATCCTAAGGGTCTATGTCTAGAAAAAAGGGACAAAAAACAAGACATAAGCGGTTAGAGGGTAGAGAGAGGTTGTTGGTCAGGTAGGAGGGTGTTAGTTTGTCTGGTTTGTTGTTAGTTGCTTTTGTACCAAATATGTAAGGGAAAATAAGTGTCTTTGGGGGACACGTTTTATTTTGTAAAGAGTGTAGCAGGATCATTACATCCTGGGGAGGAAGGACTGCTTCCTTGGTTGTTTTCGTGTTTTGCATTCCAGCAATAAAGAAACCCTTGTCATTTACTTGTGTTGTGTGTGTGCTTTCTGTGGACCAAACCAGAGGATAGTTTGGGTTTCTTGTCACCAAGAACCCTAACAAAGGGGGAAAAGAATGGGATATACTGTTAGGCTATTAGTATAAGAAAGTCAGTGGGGAAGGTAAAGAAGCATAAATTGTGTTTAATTTTTGTGAAGGAGGTTATTGCCCCCAAATGCAGCATTATCTTTCTTAATTTTACTTTCTATATCCTTGTTCTGAGCTGATAATCCTGTAATATCAGTGGTGGGCACTTTCTGCATCTAAATTCAATGAAACATTTTTATTTCTGGGTACTAACTGACATGTGAGATTTTAACTTGGGATCTGTGGTAGCCCGCCCTGTTTCACTTTCTTGATTTGGCAACTTTATAGGCATATTTTTATGCATTAGTCTATGTACTTCCTGTGCAATTTTATCAGAATGATATTTTACTACAATGTTAATCAATTTTTCTCTAGAAGAATCTACTACCCTTTGAGTTCTAGGATGGGTGTGGCAAATCTTGTGGTTAAAACCTACATGGGTTGCCTGTTATGTATCCTACGATCATTCTTGTTCTAGTTATCTCGTGATGTGAATAAATATGGTGTTTCTTACCCTTCATATTATTTCTATTTCTTTCTCTGCTTGCATTGGGTTTTGATCTCACAAGATGAAATCTTATTGTCCAGAAAATTTGGTTTGTACTAATTTGATGACGCACATGGTTGATTCATACTTGTTTTAGGTTCCAAATGTTGTTACAAGTGAAACTCCTCCTGAGAGACCAGGGGAACCAGATTGTCCAGTGAGTAGATTTTGCAATTTTTTTTCTCTCTTCATATGTATTTGGTCATTTTCTGATTCATTTGAATCCAATACATTGCAGTACTTTCTGAAAACTCAGAGATGCAAGTTTGGTTCAAAGTGCAAATTTAATCATCCTAAAGTTTCCTCTGAAAATGATGATGTATCTTCTGGCTTACCTGAGAGGCCATCAGAGCCCCCTTGCTCGGTTAGTAATTTACAATTTTCCTTAACATGAGATTTTACTTATCTATTTGGCTTATGCGATGTTTTAATATTTATGCAGTTCTACATGAAAACTGGAAAATGTAAATTTGGTGCTTCTTGTAAATTCCATCACCCCAAGGATATCCAGATTCAGTCGTCTGATGAGTTGAGTCATACTCAGACAGAAATAAATTCTATGATAGGAGGTTCACTTGGAGATACACAACCAATTAAGTCTCTAATATCTCCATCATTGCAAAATAGCAAAGGACTTCCAGTTAGACTGGTAAATCTTTATCCTTTGGTGCCCATTCTTTGATCAAAGGAAAGAGACATCAATTCATCTAGTATCATGCTCTTTTCAAATTTATTGATTTTTCCAATTCATTCCATTATTTGCTAGATGTATGCTGCTTTGAACTGCTGACTCAAATTAATAATTGTAGTAGAATAATGATATTGAATTTGAGGTTTTGGATTGGTTTTGTTGGGCTTTGTAACTACGACTGTTTTACTTTGGTGGTATTTGAAGTTATAGCTTATAGAAATGCTAGGAACACAACTTCTATAGTTAGTTAATTTTAAACAGTAGAAGAGGGTGTGTTGAAAAGATTTTGTTCCTTGCATTCCTCTAATTTATATTGTAAGTTCTGTAATTATAGAAATGGGGAGCAAATCCTTTATAATAAGGAATATCTAGATTATATATGTATTACTTGGAACATTTTTATTCCTGGATCATATATTTGTTGTTGGAGGATATCAAATCTTCACTATCTATTGTATTAATTTTGTTATCTCAGTATAAACAAAGCATTTGTGTTGTCTCAGAAACATATAGTTTCAGCTCTGTTTCTCTCTTTCCTATAGTTTAACATGGTAATTAGAGGATTTTATAAAACTGTATTGGCTTAGTAGAGTCATCTTCTCTAGAGGATTTTTTCTTTTTGGTGAATCTTTCTCTCAAGTTGATGAGCATTGTTTTGGCGACCTCCATTTGCTTCCGCAAGCACAAGTTTGGGATTGGGTTGTACTAATCTATCAATTGTGTAAACACCAATATGATCCACCCATCCATGTGCCCTCACATGCGACTTCTCTCCACCCCGAATCTCCAATACACTTGTGGTGGCACCTGAAGGCCAACCAACTTGCACCTAGGTTGCTGCTCCATAAACTCCTACCCTTGTGGTGGTGGCTCCATCAGAGTTTATTCAATGGTTTGATCTACTTTTCTCTCAGGTTATTTTTTTTCTAGATTTTAAGAATAAAAAAACGTCTTCCAGCACCCAATCAACATGGAGAACATATTATCTTGCATTCTTAACCATATTTTTAATATTGAGAAGATGGGTGGGCCTAACTATTCAACTTGGGCTTCCAAATTGGGTTATGGTTAGTGGGTTGGGATACAAATATCTCACGACAACTGCATAATCCATTTCTTCAACACAATGTGGATAATGTATATAGATTGATGTTTAACTATGTAGTGTTATTGAATCCA
The DNA here is from genome assembly GCF_029865625.1 of Vigna umbellata. NCBI lineage: Eukaryota > Viridiplantae > Streptophyta > Magnoliopsida > Fabales > Fabaceae > Vigna > Vigna umbellata. Next base: position 3,838,821 of record NC_142173.1, read on the forward strand.
CTATCACGGCATGGTGGCAGCAACCTTAAAGACGATGGACAGAGGTGGGCAGGGCTCTTGATACCAACTTGAATAAAAGAAATGGAAGAGGCAAGGCACTTGTCTAAAAGCTGGTACACACACAAGAAAACTAATAAAACTAACATTTCATTTCAACACCATCCACAACGTATTGACAACCCATGTAACCCTCTCCACCATACTAACCTAAGTTATAATAAACTTCCCATCGTGCATTACATTTTTATCCTCGTTATCTTTTGTTCCTATTCTCAAGTCACGTTTATCTCACTCAAAGTAGAACAATGATGATTGATGAGATGTGTCTTCCAAAGTAGTGGTATTTAGGAGTTGGTTCCTCTTCCAACTGACACAACAATTGTTAGGTGTTGATGGCACAACAGTTTGGAATGACACAAAGTGGTGCTAATCATTCTGTTTTATCATCATTTTCCCTAAGAAATTGTTATTACATATAGTAATAAGGAGGGTATTATCTAACCTAAACAATATCATGCACAACAGTTCCAGAGAAAAGATCGTGAACACGTGAGATAGTAGGGATGTTAAATGCTAAAATTGTGAAACCCTAATGGACCCAAGTCTCAAACTTGTAATCGACCAAGGAGAATTGTATTGTGATCCTTGAGATATGGAGAGCTTATTAGTAAGCTAAATTATCTCATTGTAGCTCATCCTAACATTGCCATTGTTGTGAGCATAGTAAGTCAATTTTTAAACTCTCCTTGTTGAGACAGATGCAATCGTATGGATTTAGAGTATATTAAGAATGCTCGTAGCAAAGGTCTTATGAAAGTAAGGAAAGTACTCAAATTGTTGGGTATTATGACGCTGATTGGGCAGGGTCACTGAGCGGTAGATCATATTCTATTATTGTTGGAGGTAATGTAATATCATAGGAAAGTAAAAAACAATATCAAGGCTAGGTCAAGTGCAGAAGTGGAATACAGGATATCATCAGGAATTTATCAACTCTAGTAAAAAGTTGGCTAACAAATTGGCAAATTCTCAAGGAGGACCAATGATTGATCATAATTGCAGTAAGCTGATGGCCAATGTTATAATTGTTGAAATAATGAAAAATCCTTTAAATAAGGTATATATGTTTTATATATATTATTAAATACGTTTTACTTATTCGTATCTTTATATTAGGGTATATCACTTATCTTTTAAATATTCTATTGGTTTTGTTTTCTCAATATAAATAACATCTCCGTACTGTCTCTTGGAAGCACTTGCTTTATGCTCAATGTTTCTCTTTTTTTCTATAGTTCAACAATAAGATACCCATAGATTCCTTGGCTTCTAGCTTGTGACGACCTTTTCCTTACTAATTTGTTGCCTTCATTTTATTTAAAGCCTGTGTTTTACTGTGCAATTCTCTCCTTACAGGGGGAAGTGGATTGTCCATTCTACATGAAAACTGGCAGGTAAGTATTGGTTTATTTTCTATTGGTTTCATAATTTTAGAGAAAGTCATTTATTTTTCCATGGCTCTCATAGGAAACTGCAAAATGGTGATTATTTCTCCATAATAAGCTAGTCATAGCACATGTTCTTTGGATTAAATATTCTTAATTTTTTTTTTCATTCATATGAATCAGTTGCAAGTACGGTGCCACTTGCCGCTACAATCATCCGGACAGGAATGGTATGCATAACATATTGATTGTTCATTCATTTTCCTTTCTAATCAACTATTTCACATGATCATACTTTCATGCAGCAATTAATCCACCCATTGCTGGATTAGGCGCTTCTATTTTGCCATCCTCAGCTGCTAGTCTGAATATTGGACTTCTTAGTCCAGCTGTGTCTGTTTATCAAGCTTTTGACCCAAGGCTGTCAAATCCAATGGTAATGTGGAAATTGCTACTGATTGACTAATTCAAATTTTAAATAATGTTGTCCCTGATGCTCGTTATTGTGGGGTAGGGGCTGGAGCTGTAGATGCTTCCTGCTGAGTTTCTTAATGTGTAGTATATTTCTGGTTATTCACCAAATGAACACACAGTATCTTAGTATACAGTCAAACAGGGAACATTGAGTCTTTGCTTTATAGATTGAACGGATAAGTATTGGTGAAAAGTAAACATTGTAAAAGTAATATTTTGTTAGTTATATTCTCAAAGAAGAATAATATTTGTGTGGTGTAGTTTTGCTCATCTTCCATTCTAAATCAATATTAAGTAATTAGGTATGGTTAATTGTGGGTGTGTGCTATAGCCATTTATTTATTTTCATTGCTTTTGCCTCAAGTCTCGTTTTCTGTTTGTCTTCCATGGTTTCCTGGTTGCCTAAGATTGTTAAGCATAATGTTTTTTGAGATGCTGCGGCTCATCTAGTGCATTAAATGCATAGGATATGTTTCTCGTAGAAAAATACATGTTTGGGTTCTATAGTGGTGAGGCCTCTTTTGCTTTTTTGACTCAATAATGTAGGAGGACAAGTAGATTTGCTCTTAACAATTCAATATTAACAACAAATTGATTCTAAGCTGAATTTCCATGTGTCATAGATGACTTACTCAAAACAAAATGTGTCTTATGCATGTGGCATGTTTTCCAGTCTCAGGTGGGAATTGCAGAATCCATCTATCCTCAACGACCTGGCCAGATCGAATGTGATGTAAGCAAAGACTTGTCTTTTGTTCTAGTAATTAGATTTCCAGCCAATACGTATTTGGAGTTTTACATGTCAGCATTTATTTGTTGGGTCATTTAGTATTCAATTTAAAAAGTGCAGGTGGCTAAGGGTTCAATTTAGATCTTCTGTTTTTTTAAAAACTAAATAAGGTAGGGTAGCCTTAATAATAATACCATGAAGTAGATTAGATGAAGAATTATACAAAGTATCATTATGTGATTTTCTTGGCTAGAAATAAATAAACATTTGTTGAGATATTGTGTGGTTTGAATTGGATTAACTTAATGTTGGGGGCTTGAATATAAATTCATTGTCATGGCAATAGCAGACACATTATTGAGATTTCAAGGAAGTGATTAGGATAAGGTTTATTATTAAGTACGTTTTAATGTCATTTTCTTGTCATCGACAATATGATATTTCCCTTCAAGCGTCCAAAGCCAGTATGTGGAAAGTGGGTGTTGAAACAGGTGAATTGGTTACAAAGTGGAGACAATTTGATCAGTCGGATTAGTTCCCTTTTTTAAGAAATTACATAAAATTTGAATTTACATTCTATTAGTGTTCACCACTGCTGCATGGTTGCTTATTAGTAAGCTCACGTTGTGGTTGATAATTAAGGTTAAATATAACTGAGCAATAGCTGAAGATCCCAATTTTCTCTCCTCTATTTTACCCTTTATACATGTAATACTGATTCTATTTTACCTAACAATTGAGTGTCACTAATTGTTATCGAGTATCTGGTTTTTAATTATATTATTTCATATAGAGAAAGATAATTATTAAATCTTCATGGAAACTTATTGATTTGCTGAACTTTCGTGTCTCAACCTCTGTAAATTCTAATTTCGTTTTATATTTCTATTCAATGGCTTGCCGTGTAGTTTTACATGAAAACTGGCGACTGTAAATTCGGTGAAAGATGCAAGTATCATCACCCAATTGATCGCTCAGCACCATCACTGTCAAAGCAGGCTTCTGTCAAGCTCACTCCTGCAGGACTACCAAGAAGAGAGGTATATGTCAAATCCTTTTCAGGGGCATAGTTCAATTTGTGGCTTTGTTTGCATTTTTCTGTTAACTTTTTTCAATAAATAGTCTGCATTTTCAAAAAGTGTAAGATTGATATGACTAGTCTGGCTTTGGCTTTGGTGTCAACCTATTTTAATTTACTTGATATCTCTCACTGCATGTGAAGAGAGCTTACCAAAACAATCTTAGTAGATGCTGTTTATGACCGATCTTGTAAACAATGTGTTCAAGTAAATCGTCCATGTGCATTTGCCATTGTGGATATAAGCTCTAGCTTAAGTAGCATCCTCTTGACTAGCCTCAATTTCTACCAAAACAAGGTTATATTTAAACAATGTATGATGGATGTTTTGTTACTTGACAGGGTGCGGTTATTTGTCCATATTATTTGAAAACTGGAACATGCAAGTTTGGTGCGACCTGCAAGTTTGACCACCCACCACCTGGAGAAGTTGTGGAGATGGCAAAATCTCAAGGAACATCAGCCGATGGAGGGGAAGCAGAAGACTGATAGAATTCTTCTCTTGACCAAAACATTGAGATCTTCTCGCATGAAACTCAACTCTGTATTTGATGATTCCTTTACTTCTGCTTTGTATTCGTACCATGGTATGACACGCTGTGCCTCAACACCCGTTTTTGTTTCCTTTAGTGACTAATTTCTCTTTTGACCTACCAAGATCTGTTTAACTCATGGCACAATTCATTCTTAACACATTTATATCCGAAAAATCAAACATACATTGTGTTTAATCCTACTATGAATTTTGTGTATAACAGGCAAGGTTGTCAAACTCGTGTGAATCCAGAAAACTCGACTCGTAAACTCGTAAGAGTTTATCTTACATGAAAAAAAATATAAATAATATCTTAATTTAAGTAACATAACAAAATTATATAAATTCAAATACATAAATTCATAGAAATATTGTTCATAGAAATATAATGTAAAACATAAATTGAAATGTCAAAGTCTCTGTCTAATTCTTTAATTATCTAATAATGGCATCATCATCTCTATCATCATCCTTATCTAACTCTTTCTCTAATTAATATTATGAATTTTTATTGTTCTCAAATGTTATGTTATCAAGATCACGAGCATCTAGAGCAGGATCTGTTGTTTCATTTAAATGAACATTTCACCATCATTTTCAGCTTTAACTTGATTAATCTCAACAACATCATTTGTTTCAATTATCCATTCATCATTTAATTCAATGTCATCAAATGAAAGAGTTGCAATTTTTTGAATTTGTCTACTTTTCAACTTGGAGTTATACATCACATAAACTAAATCATTCATATTTTTTTTATGTAAACGATTCTTTCTTTTTGTATGATCCTAAAATAAAGTATAATATTTTTAGTGAAGATATAAACATAATAAAGAAATTTATAAATTAAAAATAATTTAAATTACCATTTCAAATGAGTTCCAATTACGGTCATATGCAGAAGAATTACAAGTCAAACTTATAATTCGAATAGCAAATTTTTTCAACTCTAGAGTTTCATCACCAAACATGTCTCAAGGATTTAACTCTTTCGTACACTCATTTGCATCTTTCATTCCAAAAAGTCCTCTAGCATAATGAAATTTAACAATTTGAAATTAATTTTTCTTCTTTATGCCATATCAGGTATCAATCTTCTCATGCAAATATACAATCCTTCTTTCACCTCTCCACCATCATCACATCTAAAGTTAGGTTCATAGTGGAAATGTGGGTTCAAAAAATAGGTAGCTGCATGCAAAGGCCTATGAAGTTCATTATCTCATTGAGCATCAATTATTCTCCAAACCTCTTCATAACTACATCAATTATGCTATATCAGAAATTATTTCACACATATGTAATTAAACATTGAATGAGTAAAGTTTGAAAATTTACCTCTTTTTGATATTGTTAAAGTTAGATCTAATATTCTCTTTTGCGCAATCCATCTCTTCATAAATGAAACCCATTGCGTGTTTTACATATGAGTCTACTAATCTTAAGACCACCATAAGAGGGGCAACAACTTTCAAGCATGTGGAGACATTCTTTCAAAACCGGTTATCTAATACCACATATTCTACTTTTCTGCCCTTTTGTGAAGTTCCAAACTTGCTTATCTTCCACTCTTTAGAGCTAAACATGGTCAACAATGATGTCTTCAATTCATGAAGACAAGCAAGAGTTACATAAGTTGTGGCAAATCTAGTCACACCCGGTCTTATCAAGTCTCTACCTTTAGTGAACTTTTTTAACAAGAAAATCAACATTGATCTTCCGTAAATGTAAGTGGTAATCTTTCTTCCCTTCTTAATTGTCAATTCATGGACCTTTAAATTTTTTTCAAAAAATCTTCAAATATCAAATCAATGTAATGTGTTGTGCATGGAGTCCAATACAATATTTCCCTCTTTTGCATCAACAACTCTCCAACTGCCTTGAAATTTACAGCATTATCAGTGACAACTTGAACAACATTTTCTTCTCCAACAAACTCAACAACATCATCTATCATTTTGAAAACATTATCAGCTGGTTTTTATATGTCTAAAGTATAAAGAAAAATCGTCCCTTTAGGACTATTCACCAAGAAGTTGAAATAGAACGTCTTTTTTTTTTCTGTCTAACCATCAGACATAATTGTACATCCAGTTCTCTTCCACTCCTCCTTATAATCCTCAAGGATTTCATCTTTTTTATTCATAGCTTGTTTCAACAACTTTTCTCTAATGTCATGATAAGATGGTGGTTTGTATCCAACTCTATACTTATCGAGCATTTCACACATCTTTGCAAATGTAGGATTTCTAAGTACATTAAAAGGAATGAAACTGGTGTAAAAGAACTCAGCCACTTAAGCATCAACTTTTTCTTTGTATCATTTTTTCATCATTTGATTTATAGTTGCTTGGACTCCCCCTTGCTAGTAGTAGCAACTTTTTGTTTTCCTTTAAAACCAAATACCTTGTGTTCTCCTTCAAGACTCTCACTTTCTTCCTCGTCTTCACCCATATTTATCTTTCTTTTCTTTAATGATGCATTCTTGGCTTTAACAATTATTTTTATCATCAAATTTTTTATTTCATTCGAAACAGAAACTCAAGGTTCAGAATCCTCCCTTGTTCCAGCAAGATGGTGTTTAAATCAAATATATCTCCATTCATAATCTTTGAGCAATAATTACATTTCACTTTTCTTCCATTACTGTTAACGTCAAACCCATGTTTCCATCCAATATCAGATCGATCTCTCGGAGCATTTTTACTTCTACTTTTAGTGGATGAAGACGTAGTTGCATTAATTTTCGTTGAATTTGATGCATTTCCAAACATGATGCTCTAAACTTTTTCACTAAAAAATCAATGACAAAAGGACTCATTTAATATTAAATATTTTCTTTTACATACTAAAATAATAATAAAAGTCGTGCCTACATATACGCACAATAATTTTTATTATAAAATCAGGACTTTATTTATATAATAAAAGTACATTATAATAAAAGCACACATGGTCACGATTTTCATTATAAAATCAGGATATCATTTATCTAATAAAAGTATATTATAATAAAAGTACACATAAAATCAGGACACCATTAATATAATAAAAGTAAACAGTGACATGGTCACTTCATGTCTCATCTCTTAAATTAAGATGTCATTTATATAATAAGCAAGCAGACAATAGTCACATTACATCACGTTCTTTAATGAAATTAAAGATAGATAATTGTATAGTAAAAAAATTTATCAGGTCAAGGACTTTTTGAATGATTACTCAAAACATTCAAAAGAAGATATATATATATATATATATATATATATATATATATATATATATATAAAATCTGATGGAGGTTCCAAAAACCTAACATAATCACATGTAAAAACATAGCTCTAGGAGGCTTTTGAAACAAATTTTTTTTACTCACCATCACCACACAATGACACCACACAAGAACTAAGAAAACAAGCACGTCGACGATTACGACGACAAACAAGGCGCGATCACGAGCAAGGCGAACGACGACTACGAAATGTGACGCCGACTGCGACGGTGAGTGCGAACCACACCGCCGGAGCGCGACCACGAGACCACAAACGCAGACAATGGTGGAGTGAAGCACAACGAAAAAAAGGAACTTAATCAAGTCATTAAATACTAATCTCAACAAAATCTTCTTTGTTCGTCAAATCGTCAAATCGCGACAAAATCGTCAAATCGCGATTTATACGATATTATTGAGTTTGCTAACGAGTCCAACGAATTTACTCAGAAACAGAGTTTACTACTAAGTTAACTCGGCGACCATGACTAAGAACGCAAACTCGTCTGAGTTAACGAGTTAACTCGAGAGTTTGATAACCGTGATAACATGTAAATTTACAATTGTGGCAATAGGATGACTGATCTCTTTTTGTTTAAATCTAATAAACTTATTTAATTTTAAAGGGATGATGTTTAGCATATTACAAAAACTTCATCAACGAAAGTAATTTTAACATGCATTAATATTGGCTTCTATTTATTTATTATTTCATAAAGTATAAGTATTATATATATATATATATATATATATATATTATATATATATATATATATTATAGATGATTAGATATCTTATTTTTATGTTTTATTTATAGTCATTTTGTTATTATTTTTTATTTGTATTTTGAGTTTAGACTATATTTTCTTTTTTATAAATAAAGTATTTTATATATTTTTTTTACACAAGAAAATGTAGTTATAAACCTAATTTTATTATCCTCAACATGATAATTAGATCTCAAGTTTATTTTAGGAAAAAATTTGTTGTCTTTGTCACGATAGTTGTCATCAACTTTGGAGTTCTAATTCAAACTTTCGATTACATGATTTTATCATCTTGTTTAGGTGACCATTTTGTCATCAACAACATCTTCATTAGAGCTTCCACGTATCTTTAAGAGTCTCTCAAAGTCATGCACTTGTGGTGTTTTTTGTTGTGTGTGGTGATGTGTTCTTGCTTCTCTTTGGTAGTGATCACTTGTGTTGAGATCTTCTCTTTTCTTTTCGAATCTAGTCTGGTTGTCTTGATTGAAAATTTATAAGGTTTCTCTCTTGTTCATCTTTCTTTTTTCACTGTTGTCTTTCTTTATCTCTCTTCTACCATTAATATGTCTGACTCGTTTATATATACTAATTATGTTAACGTGCATTTGTTTATTGATAAGTTAAATGGTCTTAACTCTGCGATTTAGACATCATATATTAAACTTTGGCTTAAAAGTTAAGAGTATGTTGATCATATTACTAAAACAATGATTGATATTGCTTTTATTAAAGTTATCCATTAGATGAAAATTAATGCTCATGCATCATTCTCAATGGTACCCTTCAATCTTTAAACAAAATTTTCTTCCTAAGACATATGTTCTAAAGTTTGGGAACATGCCAAATTTTCATACACCAATGATCTTTTCAATGTTGTTGCTCCTTAGCATGAGGACTTTAAAGCTAATTATATGGGTAAGATTCATGCTCTTTTTCATGAATTTAATAAGTTGTCTTTTTGTCTCTACTTTTGTCCAAGAAATAAGCAATGGTCAAAGTTCTTCATGGTATTGGCATTACACTAACTTACTGATAAATATTATTATGTTTGTGATCAACTTTTGGTTTCAAGTGTTGTACCCACTTTGACTTCTACTTGTTCCACTCTTATGTGTGTACCAAGTAAACATATCAATCATATATATGTTTTTGTTGATGATTCATTAACATCTCAACATGATGAACTCAATTGTTCTTGTAAGTATGGAAAAGGGTGTCGCAAGTGTGTCCACTGTGGTAAGCTAGGCCATAAGATTAACATATATTATGCATTACATGAACATGCTCTTCAATTTCGTGTTGGTGTTTACACTGAACCTCCTTCACAATCACCTCATGTGGATCCTATTTTATTTAATATCATCAAAAAATTATTTTATAGTAACTTTCTCAATGGTATGAGGATTAACAACCTTTTTGTTCCATTGCTTCTATAGTATGCACAGGTACATTTTTTGTTGGTTTGACTTAATCTTTTTCTTTTGGTCTCTTGACTCAGGACTCACAAATCACATTATTGGTAACAAATCTTTGTTTTCCTCTTTATCCTCTCTAGATAATTTACCTTCTTTACAACGGTTGATGGATATAGGATTTTAGCTCAAGGTATTGGGATGATTAACCTTTTTCCTTTTTCTATCCATTAATAATATTCTTTATGTTCTTAGGTCTCCTTTTAACTTATTATCCATTAGTCATTTAACATGTTCTCTTGGCCGTGTTATTTCTTTTACCAAACATGTTTGTTTACAAAATCAAAGTTTGAAAGAGGTGATTGACACCAGATGTGAGTCTCATGGTCTTTATCATCTTCGCCCTTCTACGCATGTTGGCACACTTATAGAGTCAGTCTCTTCTTCATGCTTAGTTAGGTCATCCTAGTCTTGCCTAATTGCAACAACTTGTTCCGAGCTTATCCAAGTTATCTAATTTGGTGTGTAAGTTGTTTCAATTAGGCAAGCATAGTTGTAGTTCTTTTTGTCCTAGTGTCTCCTAACATTCTTTGTCCCCTTTTGTCTCATTTCACTCTAACATTTGGGGGCCTAGTCATGTTAAGTCTAATAATATTTTTTTACTTTTATTGATGATTCCAGATGTACTTGGTTGCTTTTAATGAAAAATCGTTCTGAACTATTTCATATATTCTAATCTTTTTTAATGAAATTAAAACTCATTTTGTTGTTTCTATTCAAACTATAAAAAGTGATAATGGGTGCGAATATATTTCCCATTCTTTTAAACAATTTATGGCTCTTATCACATTATCCATCAAACTTCATGTGCTTATACACCTCAACAAAATGGGGTGATTGAGCGTAAAAATAGGCATCTTATTGAAACAACTCGCACTATTTTAATTCATGGCGAGGTTCCCAATATTTTTTGGGTGATGTTATTCTTATGGCATGTTATCTCATTAATTGCATGCCCTCTTCGGTTTTAGATAATAAAATACCTCATTCTATTTTATTTTCTCATGAACCTTTGCATCCCTTTCCTCTAAAAGTTTGAGTTTACATGGTTTGTTCATAATTTTAGTTCTCTAAAAGTTTTTGGGTTTACATGGTTTGTTCATAATTTTAGTATTGGTCTTGATAATTTATCTCTTCGATAACACAAATGTGTTTTTTATGATTTACTAGATCCCAAATAGGATACAAGTGTCTTTTTACTTTAAATGATGTCACATTCAATGAGTCTTGTTTTTACTTTAAAGGTCATTCTTCTTCTGGTATGTTTTCATCTAATATAGTCAATGATTTTAGAACAATCAATATTCCTTTTATTTTTGGTCCTCCAGTTGTGCCTTGTCCACTACCACTAGATTCTTCTTCATCACCACTTCAAGTTTATAGTTATAGACATCGTTCTCAACAACCACAAAGTGACTCAATTCAAGTGTCAACTACTTTGTCTCCTCTGACTCTAACAATTGAGTCTGATCTTCCAATTGCCTTGTGAAAAGGTATTCATTTTACCCGTAATTCTTCTCCGCATTATATTGCTTTGAGTTATCATAGATTATCTTTACCTTATTATTCTTGTCTTTCATCTATTTTTTGTGACCATTCCAAAATTTTTCAGTGATGCCTTAATCCATCGTGGTTAGCATCAAGTCATGCTAGATTTGTCCCATTATTGTCCAGGAAATATGTTGTTGGTTGCAAGTGGATTTTTGCTCTCAAAGTTTGTCCATATGGTATTATTGATCGCCTCAAAGCTCGTCTTATGGCCAAAGGTTACACATAATTTTTTGGATTCATTTTTATGATGATATTTTTTCTCCAATGACAAATATGGCTTCTGTTCGTTTATTTATAATATGTATGCCCTTCAACAATGACCTCTTTAACAACTAGATGTAAAAACTATGTTCCTATATTGATATTTGTAAGAAAACATTTATATGGAGTAACCTTTAGGATTTTTTGCTTAGGGAGAGTCTTTTAGGTTGATATGTATGGTCTTCGCAAATATTTATATAGCATAAAATAGTCTCCTAGGGACTGGTGTGGAAAATTTAGCAACGTTGTTCAACAATTGGGTATGACTCGGTGTGAGATAGATCATTTAGTCTTTCATCATCACTCGAGTGTTTTACAGATAGTGATAATCATGACATCTCTCAGATGAAACAACATCTTTGCCTTCATTTTCAAGACCAACACTAGTACAAAAAAGGGCTTCAATGTCTAGCGTTCAATGTCATAAATGAAAAAAACCAATGTTAAAATTAATTGGTGGCATTGTTTGTAAATAAATGCAATAACTTAGACATCTGAGTAGATAAGATTACAACGTCATATACTGACTGGCGTCGAAAAAAGGGAATTTTGGCATCAATTGATAACAGTTGAAAAACTGTTATTTTCATGCCTAAAATTGACACAAAAAGCAACCTTTACACTTAGAAAATAGCTTGAAATCATGCTTTTATCCATATTTTCAGAAATAAGAGAGCTCGATAGGTTTATGCTTGATTTCAGTGTTTTTGTGTAGGTTTTAAGGTGAATTTAGTGAAAGAAGTGAAGAAGGAGAGAGATGGAATCAGAAAAGTCAACCAGAAACCAGAAAAGTCAACCAGTCAACCAAAAAGTCAACCAGTCAACCAGAATACGAAAAAAGTCAACCAGACGAGTTTTGGGCCAGTTTTATGCGATTTTATGATCTGTTTGGGCCTGGACCCGTTTTCTATTATTTTTATGTCCTATTTAAAGACCTAGATGTCTTAGGGTTGGCATCTTTGGCAGAAACAAAGCAAACACTCTCTCTTCCACCCCTTTGAAGGAGGATCTTGGATGCTCAGGCTACCTCTTCACCTTTCTAGGGTTTTATCCTTCATTCTTTCATTATTGTTCATCTAGGTTCACCATGAATATGGTGAACTAAACCTTGTATGTTTGTTGGGGAATCAATGTAATCTTTTGAAGCTCTCATATATGGAATTTGTGCTTGCATCTTAATCTAAGATTTATGCTTTCTTTCATCATTAGTTAGGGTTTTTCCTCTTTGCTTAATGCTTGCTTTGTTTAACTCATTCAATGCATGATTATTGATTTTGTCGATACGGGAACGTACGGGGAAGTCTAGATCCGGGAAATTTCTCCCAATAGTATATTGGTTGCCTTAAGCTCCTGTGCTAAAAAAACTAATTATTAGGAATGCTAGGAATTGTATGAACTCGTAATTAGGGAGAAGCCTTCTTGAAAGGTAATTTAGAGAGTGGCATTAACAATGATGACTTGAATGTTGAATTCCTAAAATATATGAGAGTGGATAAGATGAAATTGACCCCCAACAACATATTCATCAATATATTTCATTGAAAGTGCTTGTCTTTTGTTTTAGCCATTGATCAACCTCATGCATACATGTTTATTTTCGTCTTTTGCATATTAAACTCCACTTATTTTGTTCTTAAGTCTTAGCTAATCAACAAATCACATAACTAAACTAGGCCGTGAGTCCTTTGGGAGAACGATACTTGGTCTTACCGAGTTTATTACTTGAAACGATTCGGTCATACTTGCCGATTGTTAAACAAGTTTGTGACATCATATTTTGGTGATCATAAATTTGTCCATCAAGTTTTTGGTGCCGTTGCCGGGGACTCTGGTTTAACTGGTTAATTTGTGTGATTATTGATTATCTTTGACTTTAATTTTGAATTTCTGTTTTTATTTTCTGTTTTTATTTTTTCGGTTTTTATTTGATTTGGTTTTATTTTATTTGATTTTATTTGATTTTATTTTATTTGATTTTATTTTATTTGATTTTATTTTATTTGATTTTATTTTATTTTATTTTATTTTATCTTATTTGATTTGATTTGATTTTATTTTATTTGATTAGATTATATTTTATTTGATTTGATTTGATTATATTTTATTTTATTTTATTTGATTTGATTTGATTAGATTAGATTTTATTTTATTTTATTTTATTTTATATTATTTTATCTTATCCTCTGAATCTTTTATCTTCTGAATCTATATCTTCTCCTATATCTTTTTGTGCTAACAAATCTTTTCTAGGGTTTTGTTTTCTTGTGCATGCAGGAAGCAATTAGAACAAGGAGCAAGAAAACAACAGAACCTCTGCTTGAAGGTCTAGACGAGAGTAGACGGAGGAGAAGAATCCGAACATCTAGAGAACTTTTCCCTTCTCCAGAAACTCTCTTACAATCATCACCACAAGGTTCTGTTCATAGCACAGAAAATATGGAGAACAACAATGTTAGAAGAACTCTTGCTGACTACACCAATATAGCTGGACCTCAGCACTTTAACAGTATAGCTAGACCTAGAGTCAATGCAGCTAATATGGAGGTCAAACCAGCACTGATTCAACTGGTGAAAAGCAACCAATTTAATGGGTTATCTCATGAAAGCCCATATGAGCACCTCACTACCTTCAATGAGATTTGCAACACAGTCAAGATTAATGGGGTGCCAGACGAAGCTATCAAACTTAGCTTGTTTCCTTTCTCATTGGGAGGCAATGCTAAGCTTTGGTTGAATTCTTTCCCAGAAGAAAGTTGCACAGAGTGGGAAGCAGTGGTCACAAAATTTTTAAACAAGTACTTCCCACAATCTAAGGTGACAAAAGGCAAGCAAGAGATTTCTTCATTTAAGCAGGGCATGGAAGAATCACTGGGGCATGCATGGGACAGATACAAAAGCTTGTTACGTAAAACTCCCACGCATGGTTTTGAAGATCAGGAAGTAGTCTTAACTTTCCTTGGAGGTCTTGGTTCACAAACCAAGATGATGCTGGACGCCTCAGCAGGAGGCAATATTAAATGGAAAACTCCAGAGGAAGCAATAGAGATTATAGAAAACATGGCTACTAGTGATAATGATCTACACAATGAGAGAGGAGCTCCTATGCAAAAAGGAGTCCTCCAATTACAGACACATGATGCCCTGCTAGCTCAAAACAAAATTCTAACTCAACAGCTGGAGACTCTGACCAAAACTCTTGCACAATTACCCAAAGAGTTGAAAACTACTGCACAGGTACAAACCCAGTTGTGCGAATTGTGTGGAGGCGACCATATCAATGGTCAATGTGCCTTTCCAGTTGAAGCCGTAGAGGCTGTAAACTACATGACCAATCAATATCGTCAAGGAAGCTACAATCAGGGGTGGAAACCTCACCCAAGTATTGGTCAAGGGCAAACTGGGCAAGCTGGTCAATATAATAAGCAGCAGCAGCAACCCACCTTATGGCAACAGTTATCTATGCTTAATGAAAGGTCCATGAGGATGGAGGAAACTCTCAACAATTTCATACAGAAAACTCAGTCTACACAGAAGAGCACTGAAGCTGCTATTAAAAATTTGGAGACTCAGATGGGGCAGATCACCAAACAGGTGGAAGAAAGACCAAATAGAAATTTTGGGGCTAATACTGAAGTTAACCCCAGAGAAGAGTGCAAGGTAGTAGAGAGTGTTGATGATGAGAAAGTTGAGTTAGATACAGAAGAGAGAAGAGAAATAGAGAGCAAAAGCACTTTTCCTTTTCCAATCCATCAAGGGAAACAACTGGACTTCACAGAATTATTCAAGATGGTGGATAATGATGCACCTTGGGAACAGATTTTACAACAGATCACAGTTTACTCAAAATCTGATGAAAACATCTCTACAAAGAAAAGACGTAGAGATGATGAGGCAAAGGTGTGTGTAACTGTTAAAAAAGAGTCATTCCATCCTAAAGCAACAGATCCAGGGAGTTTTTCTATCCCTTGTACCATAGGGAAGAAAAGGGTGAAGAAAGCTCTTCTTGATTTAGGTTCAAGTGTTAACTTGATACCTTACTCTTTACTGGAGCAAATTGGCAATGTTAATGTGAAACCTCTAAAGGTTAATCTAGTAATGGCCGATGGATCTTCAAAGGAGCCATGTGGGATTGCAGAGGACATTATAGTTTGTGTTGGCAAACTTCAGTTCTTGGCAGACTTTGTGGTGATGAAGATGGAGACAGAGAAGATACCTATCATACTTGGAAGACCATTTATGAAAACGGCCAGAGCTATCATTGATGTAAATGAAGGTATAGTAGTGCTCCAGGACAGAGAGGAGAGAGTGGTTGTAGACGTCTTCAAAGATGAGACGCAAGCACAGGAGGAGGAAGCTAGTTATAAAGCTGCATTTCAAGATGCACACATGACTAGCCATAAAGATGAAAATCCCAAGGTTGCAGGTAACCATTGTTTGTTGTTTCAGGTACACAAGGAAGAAAAGATTGGAAGAGGAGGAGAAATTCCTGATGACTGGGAGAAAAGAAGACCCCAACTTGGTACACCTGTGAGAATCAAAAACAAGTTGTGGGTTGTGAAGGGCTTTAAAGAGAAGGAGATGATAGAGATAGAGTCTCAACATTCTAGAAGGACCAAAACAGTTCACAGGAAACAACTGAGGAGTTGGTGGGATGACAACATCAACTATAAAGAAGGAACTTGAGCTTTACTGGGTCAAGCTAATGACGTTAAAAGAGCGCTTGCTGGGAGGCAACCCAGTGATTTTAGAACTTTTAAATTTTACTTTGGTTTGTAATCTTTAAATCTGTTGAACATTATATTGCTGAACATAGCATCTACTGAAGGATGCCAGTTGGATATAGCATCTACTAAAGGATGCTAAGTGTGTAACACCTACTAACGGGTGTTGGTAAGTTTTTAACACCTACTGATGGGTGTTGGTGAGATTTTAAACACCTACTGATGGGTGTTGGTGGACTTTGGGTCAGGCTCGTGACGTTAAACAAGCGCTACCTGGGAGGCAACCCAGTTGATTGATTGTTTTTGTTTGTTTCATTTTAGTTGCATAATAGGGTTTGCATAAGTATTCTAAACATTGAATTGCAGGGAACCAGTGAGGGGCATGTCTAGGAGGCACTTAGGTTAAGCAAAGAAGGAAAAGAGCACATCACGAAAGTTTCGCTGAGCGGTACTATCGCAGATTGGCTTTGGTTGCCCCTTAGCGGGACCCGAGCCCATTAGGGTATTTTTATACCCTAAGCTGCGTTTTGGTTTCTCTTTTCAGACTCTTCTCTGCACACACACTCCTACATACCTTTTCAATGGTTCTCTACAACTTTTCCCTCATCCCTTTTTAGAAAATCTCCCTTCCACTCACTTGCTCACTAGTTTTCCATCTAAGTTTGGGGTTGGGAGAAAGCATCATTGAAGGGGCTGATTTCTTCATTGTGGTTTACTAATGCTTAACAATGTATCTTTTGATTTTGTGAATTATGTTTGATGTAGGGATGGCCTCCTCATCGGGCAAAAAGAATCAAGACTAGAAGATCCAAGAAGAGGAAGATACAGAGGACAGCTCAGATTGATAAGGAGCTGAGATATCATTTACGGATGAATGCTATCATATGCTTATGTTTTTGTTGGTTTAAGTTTTCTAAACTTATTTATTTTTTTGTTTTAGATTAGGGTTTGATGTACTCTATTGGAAACATGGTTTCTTATGATGGTTTGCTATTAACTGTGATTGTTTGATAAGTAATGCTTGAATGATGCTTATTGATTGATTGATGTTGAGATGATGTGCACATTAAAATGCTTATACAGGTGATTTACAAGCTTTGTGAACAAATGCAGGATATCATGATTGTGATTGTGAAATTAAGCAGGATGTGTATGTCAAATGTGAATGAGCTTATATGTGAGGTTTTGAGCTCCAGAGTTTTTGGTATGATTGAATGCTATTACTTTGAAAGCATGAATGACTTTGCCTAGGTTTTCTATGATTGAATCAATTGCTTGTTTTGCATCATGTGATCAAGGTCGTTTGTTGGAACCCTTTTTATTGGCCAAATTCATAAAGTTAGCCCACTAAAAGAGAACACTTTGTGTTCTATCCTTTGAACCCTTAGCCTTGAACATACACTGAAAACCCTTGATTGAAAATCTTTACCTAGAGTTAAGTAGAAGATCTTGTGTGGTATTGTTAAATGTTCAAGTTTGGGGTTGTTGGGAAAACATGAAAAAGGAAAAGCATTGAGCTAAGAGCTAAAAAGTAAGAATATGCAAAGAAAAAAAGAAAAAGAAAAGAAAAGAAAAAGAAGCAAACCTCAATGCAAATGCAAAGGCAAGTTGGGAAGAATAAGAATATTTGTGTTGTTATGATTCTCTTAACTCAAGGATTTTGTGATCCAGAAAAACCAATTTTCTTGTTAGCCCAGCCACATTATAAGCCATTGAAAAGTCCTTGTGATGATGCATGCTTGTGAATGTTTTTGATTGTGGTAAAATGAAAGGCAAAGTTGATTCATGTAACATTGTGATAGTGGAGTGAATGAGTGAAACACTTTACCTCTTATACACTTGTGTGTTGAGTGAAACACTTTACCTAGTGAGGAAATATTCCATAAGCACATGAACATCCATGCTTAATTGATTGATCATTCATGAAAAATAGCATTTGTTGGAATTTAAATGACTTTGTGAACACTAAAGCATGTGCACATCTTGATTGAACTCTTGGTCATAAGTTTGAGTGAAGTTGTTACTTATCTTGAAAAAGAGGATTTTTGAATGAGTGAACCATCATATGAATTGGTTGAAGATTGAGTTACATCTTGTTTGCTTGAGGACAAGCAAAGTTCTAAGTTTGGGGTTGTGATAACAGTTAAAAAATTGTTATTTTCATGCCTAAAATTGACACAAAAAGCAACATTTACACTTAGAAACTAGCTTGAAATCATGCTTTTATCCATATTTTCAAAAATAAGAGAGCTGGACAGGTTTATGCTTGATTTCAGTGTTTTTGTGCAGGTTTTAAGGTGAATTTAGTGAAAGAAGTGAAGAAGGAGAGAGATGGAATCAGAAAAGTCAACCAGAAACCAGAAAAGTCAACCAGTCAACCAAAAAGTCAACCAGTCAACCAGAATACGAAAAAAGTCAACCAGACGAGTTTTGGGCCAGTTTTATGCGATTTTATGATCTGTTTGGGCCTGGACCCGTTTTCTATTATTTTTATGTCCTATTTAAAGACCTAGATGTCTTAGGGTTGGCATCTTTGGCAGAAACAAAGCAAACACTCTCTCTTCCACCCCTTTGAAGGAGGATCTTGGATGCTCAGGCTACCTCTTCACCTTTCTAGGGTTTTATCCTTCATTATTTCATTATTGTTCATCTAGGTTCACCATGAATATGGTGAACTAAACCTTGTATGTTTGTTGGGGAATCAATGTAATCTTTTGAAGCTCTCATATATGGAATTTGTGCTTGCATCTTAATCTAAGATTTATGCTTTCTTTCATCATTAGTTAGGGTTTTTCCTCTTTGCTTAATGCTTGCTTTGTTTAACTCATTCAATGCATGATTATTGATTTTGTCGATACGGGAACGTACGGGGAAGTCTAGATCCGGGAAATTTCTCCCAATAGTATATTGGTTGCCTTAAGCTCCTGTGCTAAAAAAACTAATTATTAGGAATGCTAGGAATTGTATGAACTCGTAATTAGGGAGAAGCCTTCTTGAAAGGTAATTTAGAGAGTGGCATTAACAATGATGACTTGAATGTTGAATTCCTAAAATATATGAGAGTGGATAAGATGAAATTGACCCCCAACAACATATTCATCAATATATTTCATTGAAAGTGCTTGTCTTTTGTTTTAGCCATTGATCAACCTCATGCATACATGTTTATTTTCGTCTTTTGCATATTAAACTCCACTTATTTTGTTCTTAAGTCTTAGCTAATCAACAAATCACATAACTAAACTAGGCCGTGAGTCCTTTGGGAGAACGATACTTGGTCTTACCGAGTTTATTACTTGAAACGATTCGGTCATACTTGCCGATTGTTAAACAAGTTTGTGACATCATATTTTGGTGATCATAAATTTGTCCATCACTGGTTTTCCCTATTTCAGATGTTATATTGTGGCATGGATCAGGTCTTTTGAGAATTTAGTAGAAATATAACGTTTGGATAAACACTTTCCGATGTCCAAAATAAGATAAAAATCTCTTAAACACAACTCATTCTCAATATTTCCCCTTTCCGCAAGAGTTTTCAAATCTCTTGTAACCCCTACATCCATTCACTAAAGTTTCCCTTCCCTAAAGAGGTTCCAAAACTTTTTCAACTTCCAAATAGTTAATTTTCTCTTTAAATTTCTATTAGCTCCTTCATGTTCACAAAAGCTATGCTTTTCTTACTCATTTATTCATCATTTTTATGCATATTTTTTTTGACAAAGGAGTAATAAAAATTCAAAGACCGAAAGTTACTAAGTTTGGATTTCAAACTGTTTTTTCATGTTTACACAATCTATGCTTGTCTTTCTTGTATGCTTTTCACATTTGTGCATAGATTTTGTAATAATATAGGTGCTTTTGAAATCCTCGAACAATTTTGAGGTCGAAAAATAATAAATTCTGACATCAATTTGTTTAAAAGTTTTCCTGCTGAACATATTGTGACTCATGGTTTAAGTTTTTTGCTATCTCCGAATTTCAAAATGCATCTTCATCTCCACAAAATCTATTCATTACTTACATTAATGCATATAATAGAAGAATTGTTTGTTATTCAAATGTTGATTAAGTAGGATCTCTTTCTAATAGAAGGTCTACATCCAGATATTGTGTCTCCATTGGTGGTAAACTTGATATCTTGGAAAGGCAAGAAACAAAGTGTTGTGACAAGATCTAGTGCATAAACACAATATAGAGCTATGGCCTCAACCACTTACAAGCCTGTTTGACTTAAACAATTAGGTAGAATTTGGATGTTACTCAAATGACAATTATATGTGACAATCATGTTGCTCTTCTTATTAAGTATTGTTAGATATATTATCTTTATTTTATATTTATTTTTTATCTTTAGTTAGTCACTAGTACAAAAATATCGTATAACATCGTTGTTTTTTGGCCTTTGACGTCGAATTCAAGGTCAATGTCATATTAGGATACGTTAAATTGACGTCGAATTTAAAAAATTCGACGTTAATCAAATTGACATCGAATTTTTTTAATATTAGACATTAAGCAATTTTTTTGTTTTTTTATTAACTGTAATTCTTTTTTACAACTCTATAAGTCCTGAAAAGTAGAAAAACAACAAATTTCAGTTTTTGGTATTTTATAAAGGATGAACTATGAACGTGTAGTATAATATCAACAACAAACAACAATAACAAACCACAAACAAGTTCAATCAAAAAACAACAACAACAAACAAGTTCAACCAAATAACAACAACAAACAAGTTCAACAAAAAACAACAACAAATAAGTTCTTTAGAACGAAAATGAAAACGAAAACTAACCTTCAAAAGGTGGGTTCGTCGGAATAAAGTGTTTCCACTAGTGA
Source organism: Vigna umbellata (assembly GCF_029865625.1). Taxonomy (NCBI): domain Eukaryota; kingdom Viridiplantae; phylum Streptophyta; class Magnoliopsida; order Fabales; family Fabaceae; genus Vigna; species Vigna umbellata. Next base: position 3,859,968 of record NC_142173.1, read on the forward strand.
GAGAGAAAGCAGAATGCACCTATGAAGGACAAAGAACACGAAAATAATCGGTCAAAACAAACAAAAATTATACATAAAATAGTTAATTAACATGCATTTGTATCAAATGAAAGAAAGATTACATGTGATGATAGTCAAACTTCGTTTGAGAAAAGTTTGAGAAGAAAAGAGGGTCTCACACGCTAAGATAAAGTGAATGAATTTTCAATCTCTCACTTAAATTAAAAAGGGGAAACTTTTTGCTGACAAATAATACGTCGAAGCTCCTACAAAATTTGAAATATTATATGTGGTTTAAAAGAAAAAAAAATTAAAAGGGGTTACTTTTTGGCTTCTAGCTGACAAATAATACGTCGAATCCCTTACAGAATTCAACGTATTATTTGTTGTTTAAAAGAAAAAAGAAAAAAGAATTAAAAAGGGTGACTCTTTGGCTTCTGACTGAAAAATATTACGTCAAATCCCTACAGGATTCGACGTACTATTGTTGGTTTAAAAGAAAGAAGAAAGAGAATGACGCGCTGGTTTAAATAATTACCATCATAGAACGCCGAATTGAATATGGCTTCGATGTTTTACAATTGCATTTATTTATAAAAATGTCACTGGTCATTTTTAACTTTGGCTATTGAGTGATTATTGGACGTTGAAAGCGTGACGTTATACGCTGTTTTTGCACTAGTGAGTTTGTTATTATTTCTTATTTTTGTTTTGGGCTTAGCCCATATTTCTTCTATTATAAATAGAGGACCCTATGTGTATATTCAACATAAGAGAGATTAATCTCATATATAATGTTTGCTATATTCAACAGTTATAATCTTGTCTTCATTACAGGATCAAACATTAAGATTAACTATCATTTCATTTGAGAGAAAATTATATTTGGAGGCATCAAGATTACTGAGTTTTTTTAACTTAAGTGATCAGTTAACAAATATTTTCACTAAGTTTTTTTACAGAAACCAATTGACTATATTTGTATCAAGTTTGATACATACAATTTGCATGCACAAGCTTGAAAGATAGTGTTAGATATATTAGATATTTTATCTTTATCATTTATCTTTCATTACTTTATTATTATTCTTTGTATTTTGGATTTAGTCTATATTTTTTTATTATAAATATAATATTATTTACGAGGAAAATTAATCTTAAACTCAATTTTTGTTATGTTGAAATATATATATATATATATATATATATATATATATATATATATATATATATATATATATATATATATATTCAAAGCTGCAGAAGAGGAGAGAAATTTAAACTAAAGGTGACTAATTTTCAAATGCTTTACTTTCGGAATTTGTCTTGTACAAAAATTAACTAGAACTACAAATATCAAATTTGAATGGTAAGATTGTCTTTGGGAAGTGGGGAAATAAATCTTTAATTTTGCCACTTATAATTTTAGTCTAATTTGAAGTATTCTTTTTGGACCTTTCTATCGAAGTTGCTATTTGATGACACGATATATTTTGTTTAAGGTGCATATGTGAAAGATCTAGTTTATTTGCAATTTAGTCTAAGTTTAGTTCTAATTTTTTTAGTTCCTCATCTTATCCATATTCCTTTTTGCAGTCGTATCACTTTCTATAGTTTATTCGAATAAACACAAAAATTTAATATTTACCTTATATAAAAATTCTCCTATACTAACTTTTGAAAGATGATATACATTTTATGGTAAATTCATTGCAATAAAACATTATCGCAACAACTTCTCACCTCCCATGAGATCATAGACAGTTAAGAATCAAATTCTAAAAAAGGTTAAAAGGAAAGCACACTCTTAGAAACCACTTTATATATAAATCAATTTCAACTTACAAATAAAAGTATTATACTTTATAAAGAAATTTATTTCATTTTCTTTAACAAAGACAATTATAAACTAATTCATACGTATGGAATTTACTTTAGTTTTTTTTTCTATTAAAAATACTTATAAAGAATATCTGACATTTTCTTTAATTAGCAAGTATTTTAATTTAAATGAGAAAAAGTAACCAATTGTGACTCATCAATCCATGTGAATACATGCATCATAAAAGGAAATGTTTCAAATTCAGGCGTTTTCTTTATCATATTTTCTACCTTTATTTATGAAAATCCACTTCCCAAAACAACATCATACCATGAGTTCTGTCTTGTTTGATTCCTCTATGTAACATCCTCATAAGCTTTTTGAACCCAACAAATCACAACGACACATGAATTTGCAACTCCTAACACTAAACAATTGCACATGAAAAGTTAGGCACAACAATAGTATAAAAAGAAAACTTCAACTCAGTTGGTTTTTTAATAAACCTAAAAATTCATTAAAAAGAGAAAAATTAGGTAATGCAAGAAAAAGTGGGAAACTTAAATGAAAAGCAAATCTTTCTCTCCAAATATCATACAATTCCAAATAATCAGTTAAAAGTATAAATTATTTATTGCAAACGAGTCTGTATACAAGTCAATTGATGAAATGATTAAAATAATTGATTCTGTGTGATATAAAATTTGTTTTTTTACTAAAATAAAACATATAATGAATTAATTATTTAGCTTAGTTAACTTATTTAATTCAGATTAGATCATAAAGTGAAAGTGTTTAATAATATTAAAACAAAGTGATAATAGATAAAGTTAAAACTATACACTTGGATTGATAGGTAGAGTAAAAGAAGTTTAATTATAAAAAAATAAATTTTAAATGCTTAAATTAATTATTAATTTATTTTTGTAAATTGTTCTTTTAACTGTTTAAAGGAAATTAGAATTTTAGGATTTGAATTGATTATTGAGATGTATGTGGATTAGACTGATTCAATTGAGTGTGTGTTTTGGAGTTGCATTTAAGAAAATTATGATCTTCTTTAAGTTAAGTATTTATCAAAGTTGGCTTAGATGTCTAATTTGGAATTGTATTTTTATATATTAACTAATAAAGGGTTTTGGAATCACTCCAAATAATAGACAAAGTGTTTCTTTTTAGTGAGGCAAGGATGATTTGGTAGGACTACAAAAAAAAAGTATTATTCCTTATCTTAGGCATAGTGGATGGTAAACCTAGATATTGAAGTCAACATAAAAATTATAGATAAATATATTAACTTTTGAATAAGATCAAAACCCACTTGATAAGATTATTACAACTATCGATATTATTTTTATAACCAACAAAAGTTAATAAAAAAAATGAGTGAGAGAACATCTAAAACCTAGAGAACAAATTATTCTCAAGAGTAAAACTTATATACGTAAATACATGAAATATATAGCATACGATGAGTGATGGTGAATGTGTAAAATTCATGATATGTATGAATGGGATATAATGTTATGAGAAGTTCTCTTTTTATTTGTGTTGATAAAACTTACATGTGTTGCTAGTTAAGTCTACGTAATGTTTTGTTAGTTGAGAAGTTTAAAAACTAATCTAAAATTCAAGTTATATTTGATCAATTGAAAAATAAACTGAATCAAATATTTACATATACATGAGTTTATAAGGGAATCATGTGATCCCAAAAAGGAATTAAAAATATATTAATTTGTCTTGTTCTAGCTTTAGCTTGAATTGTTTGAAAAGGGAAATAAGCTAACTATCATCATTGTAGTCTATGCTTTATTTAGAACCACACTCTATATAAAAAGGGCTCATGCACTTATTTTTATGACTTTTATCATAATAAAAACTATTATAGTGAAAGTTTATGTGAAAATAGATCTATTCATACTAGAAATATCAATAAATCCTATGAGAATGAAATTGCTTAGTCTTGGTAATTCACGCCAAAGTAGGTAGTGTAATATCTTTTTTTCTTTACTTGGCAAGCCGTATCCATGATAATAATTATATAGAAAGTATTTTTAATGACTATTTTTACTATAAAACATTTAATATTATTAAAAATGTTTAAACATGTTATAATAACAAACTTTATCTTTGTAAACTAAAATTCTTTAATGTTGTTCTCAAGATTCTAAGAAGTTATTGATCTACGAATTTATTGCTCCCTATTTATTGACTTGACCTCTAATAATAGCCTAATTATTGTTGTTAATATACAAGTTAATTTTACTTCCAAATTTGATTATCTATAAACCATTAAAAATGAGTTGATAATAATATAAAAAATACAACTTTTGGTATAAAAGTTCCCTCAAGATTGGTGATAATCCTTGTACTTTAAATCTAAAAATTCAGTCTTCACATTTCTAAAATACAATACAATTAATCCCAAATGTCACGTGGCCAAATTAACCACATCAACATACAAGACTAAAAGAGATAAGGTGTAAAACAAAAACCAATTCCACCTTTATCTTAAAAATGTCAAAGACCAAATCATTGATTCTAAAATACAATAACTAAAACCAAATTTGACACAAATATGAAGTCTCTAAAAAACACATTTTGCTCTAATTTTATTCTTTCCCCAAGGAAATCCAAAGTGTGACATGATGAATCATGGAACATAGGATCACCCCTCTCGATTATTCATTCAAAAACTACAGAACAAAACCAGAATGGAAATTAAGGTGCCTTATGAAGATTGATAATCATAGGCAACAACCATGTTTTGATATTCATTGTGAACAAAAGTATGATCCACAAGGTTTGGCCTATATGGTTGGAAATTCGAAAAGCTGTTAAGACTCAAAATTTGCTTGATATGCTGGAGAAAGAAAATCCCTAATGAACTACTAAGTCCACTAAAAACTGTACAAGCTAACCGTGGACAAAATTCTCACTAGAGAAAATCAAACCCCACATATTTGTAAGCAAAAACAACCAAGTTGATTAACAGCTACCATCCACACACACCCCATTTGCAGTTGTACTTGTATATACACCATTTAAGGAACTATTGGGAGACTTGAACCCATTTCCATTGTGTGCTTTCAACATTGGTGAGTGTGAACCAAGTATCCCTTTTGTTATCTTTGTGGTATACCCTTTGCTTGCAGGCACAACTGGCTTATCACATGCTGCTGTTATTAACCCTGTCACAATCACAAATTCTTCATTTAGTTCATTCATTCCAACAATGTCAATTAATATAATCAAATTTACCAATTAAATGGACCACACCACAAGAAAGGTTTTCAAACAAATAATATTAGTACTTTCCATTACTAGTAGAACAACCATCCTAATCACAAATTCAGTTGAAGGTGATGAAACTATATGCTTCTTTAATTTTGTAAAATGTTTGATTTCCTTGAAACAGGTATGTAGCAATGTCATTGAAGCAAATTTGTAGGTTTCTCCAACAACCTAGTTTGGAACTTCCCAAGATGCAGATTCCCATCTTAATCAATGCAATAAATTTCAATATATGGTTCAGCACTAAAGATGATTGATATCAGCAATAACCATAGCAAGCTATGGAAGGAAAATAGCACAAAACACTAAACTTTGGATGGCAAAATTGCACTCCTTTCACCTAAGAAGTGAATCAATTAATTTATCTTCAAGTTTAAATGAAAAACAACAGGAAGTAACTCTGGAAAAATACCTAGGAACAAAGGAGAAGGTTTCCCTGGTCTTGACTTAAACTCGGGGTGAAATTGAGCACCAATGAAGAAAGGATGGCCAGGAAATTCAACTATCTGAATTTGTATAAATCGCAGTCACGTAATGATAAAAGGAATATATATGTTTAACAGTTAGTGGAAATTTCAAGATTTAATGCCATAAGGGTTTAATCAATCTCAAAGACACACCTCCATGCGCTTCCCTGTTTCATCTTTGCCAACAAAAGACAGACCAGCACTCTCAAGTTGTGATATCAAGTCAGGATTAACCTGTACAGCAAGACAATTATTGTATGCATGATTCGATCTCTTTCACATAAAGGAAGCTTCTAAAAGTAAACACAATTTAATTTACCTCGTATCGATGCCGATGTCTCTCATCAACAAAGTGTACATTGCCATACCTGATGAAAACAATAATATCATATGGCTGCTATATCAATTTTTGGTGGAGACCAATATGGTACCATGTGAACTAAACTCTTAGTATCGAAGTGATAATGAATATATTCTTGTTGGAACAAAGAGCATCAAAACTTATAATAAGTGTTATTCCCTCAGGAAATGACAACATATGAAATACTAATTTATCCTTACAACTTGGCCGATTTGCAGTCAGCAACATGAAAGTAAGTTCTCCTAGAACCGAGACGCATAGTTCCCCCCATATGAGTCTTTGAACCCTATTGATATATACAATATAAAGTTACAAACAATCTTAACTAAATTTACCAAGGAAGAAATTATCACAATATGAACAGAGTAAAATGGGTGTATAAAGATATATACTTCTGGCATAAATATGACACATGGATTTTTAGTTTTGGGATCAAATTCTGTGCTATTAGCATCATGAAGACCCAGAACAGATCTTGAAAACTCAATGACAGCAATTTGCATCCCCAAGCAAATGCCTAGAAATGGAACACTGTTTTCTCGAGCATACTTCGCAGCAAGAATTTTTCCTTGCACACCTCTATCACCAAATCCTCCTGGAACTAGAATTCCATTAGCACCCTGCAATAAGAGTTCATTAAGGGAACATCTCAAGATAATCTACATGTACATACAAATACATTCATTGTCAATAAGAGAATTGACAAACAATCCAAATGGTAGTAGCAAATAGAAAACCTTCAAAAGAGCCCAAGCAGCTTTATGTGCATCAGGATCCTGCAAGAAGTAAACATATCATCAGAGATTTGACATAAAGTAAAACAAAACAGTTAAATGACATGCAGAACAATAGAAAGATCTGTCCACCTCCTTAGAGGTATCATCTTCAAGATTTTCCGCAGGAACCCAGTCCACAACAAGCTTACGGTTGCAAGCAACAGAAGCATGCAAAAGTGCCTGCACAAAAGGACAAAGAACGTAAGCCTCGGCAACATTATAGTTCAAACACTGCTTTATAGTTCATATCAAATTCACTTGAATGAGGAAATTCAATACATACCCAAAGATTCAAAATCAATCTTACTTTACATACATGCATTTTGAGCAATAACAAGTCCTTGGCTTATTCTCACAAATACTACATCCTTTTTAGATTAAGAAAAACCAACGGAAAAGGCAAAGGAATTCATCCATAAAATGTAGTGGTAAAGAAAGATGCAATATTCCATGCAGGAAAATACAAATTTAACATGAAAAACTTTCTCAGGTGTTTTTACTCAAGTAAATCTGTAAATATGTTGACTCACTCACTTTGCCGCTGACATTAATGGGATTGCACAAGAAAAAATAACATGAAAAAGCAATTCAATATATTTTGCGTTTGTAAGTCATAATTTATCACTAGTGATGTCATAACTCCCTATAAATTCTGAAAAACCAATGCTTCGTTTTAGCCATTTTTCTTACTTTTCCTTATTTTCTTAAGGTTCTGTTGCTTTGCCTTAGTATACCAAATCCAGGTTTCCATGCATCAGAATCATAGGGTGATATAGACACCCATTGCTGATTACATTACTGCAGATTAGTCATCACAAGTGGTATGAGTGCATCTATGCTACAGATAACAGAATCAGGACCAAAATTGATAAAACAGTGATTGAACTCTAATAAAATCTAATGTACGGGTTGAAAAGGACAAAATTTATACTTTAATTTAAGAGTTAGTTGGCCTTTATATGAGCACATTTTGCAGATATTGCAAAGATCACTGGCAAATTTTTCGTACCTTCAGTACAGAAAGATATGCATCTGAAAGATTTGTATATTTTCCCACCATTGCAATTCTAACCTGTGAAGAAAAAAAAATAGTTGTGAAACTCACACTGATGGAATATATAAAAGGTTTTTTGGAGGATATACATCAGGAATATTGAAACTCACAGATTCATTAAATTTGTCATATACTTTTGTTGTTGCAATCCACTCCTTAAAATTGGGCTCTGTAGCAACACTGCAAATAATAGGACCATAAAGAGTAGCGGAATCACAGAACTGCTGGTGGTAACTGCCATCAGCATATAAATATGATGAAGATGTACAGCAAATTAAAGATGAGTTTGTCAAACAAACCCTCCAAGGTTTAACGTTTTCAAGATTGCCTCGTGTGCCTTCTGGTCCTATTAGTAAAAGAATATCAAAATGGAGAAATTTTGGTTATTATATGAATCACATTGCTTAACAAAAAAAAATGCAATTCAACTGCCTAGGAAAAAGAATACATAAACCACAAGCTAAACAACTTCAAACTTCACTAACACAACCACAAAAAGTAGTTTCGTAAAATATCACAGAACTACTTACTCTTAACAGCAAAGGAATGTGCCAAATATTTGGAACATCATAGAGAGTGAGTATGCTTGATGACTGCACAAGCAAAAGTTTCCTTTGAATATGCAAGGGTATATAAAGATAACAAGGTGAAAATTGTCAACATTAGTATCATTACCGGAACATGACAAAATTGAGAAAGTTTTTCCTTGACATTGTCATCAAGTTCCTGTAAAAGACAATGAAAAACTACAATCAAAATGTGGAACCAACAGAATGAAAAAAAAAGTTAAAAAGTAATAGACAGACCTTTGAACTACGACAAGCAAGAAGATTTGGAGTCAACCCTAACCCTCTGAGTTGACGGACACTGTGCTGAGTTGGCTTTGTTTTCTGCAATGCAATCCCAATCTATTTATTAACTATGAAAAATAGATCTAAACTATAATCTAAATACATTTTCTCTAGTTCATTTCTAAGAAAGATGAATAAAAATGCTTCAATGATAGCAAACAGCTTGCACTATACCTGTTCACCAACAACATTGAGAACAGGAACCAAGCTGACATGAACTAAACAGAAGTTTCCTGGGCCTAGGAAAAGGAAACAGTAACATAAGCAAGACTACATTGTTGAAGACACCCAACAGAAATTAGTCAATATAATTCAGTAGAATATGAGGTATCAGGCATGACAATTATTACCTACACGGTACGAAAATTGGCCAAGTGCTTCAATAAAAGGCATGGACTCAATATCCCCTACATTAAAGAAGATTCATCGGATTAACATCGAAAATATGAAGGTTCAGGCATTTTCATAATACTGTTACAGTCCTACTTAAAGTAAGAAATTATGGCTTCATCCCATCCATGATTTTTTAAATTAAAATATTGAATAATTAGAATAATGTATAAAAAAATATTTGGAAGAATAGTGTTATAATACTATTGGAAATCAAATTCTATTTTAATAAAAAAATATTTAAAAACTATCTATTTACCAATAGTTCCACCCAACTCAATGACACAAACATCAGCTGGGCCTTCTTTTCCATCAACTGGTATCTGTGCCACACGCTCTATCCATTCTTGGATGGCATCAGTAATGTGTGGAACAACCTACCAGTACAACAAAGATGAAATCAGAACCAAGATGCATCAACCCAAAACAAGTATATTTGGAGATAAACCCAGAAGACTAGATGTACCTGCACGGTCTTGCCAAGATAATCTCCTCTTCTCTCCTTTGCAATAACAGACTAAAAAGTATTCAAAATAAATACAAAAACATTAAGAAATCAAGCACAAATAGAAAGATTAACTGATTTCATAAGACATTTTTAAAGGGAAAAAAAGACAAATTTACCAACCTGGTAAATTTTTCCAGTTGTAATATTATTGTCACGAGTTAACTTGAGGTCCAGGAAACGTTCATAGTTTCCAAGATCGAGGTCAACCTTCAACCAAATTGAAAATAAGACATGAACGAAAAGGTATCCTTTTACTATAACTGAATTCAACCACAACATTGAATATTCACATGATAATGCGCAATGCCATGTTATTCAACAACTAAGTTCAAAAAATGAGTGCATATCATATAAAAAGGGTCAGGTAATTACCTCACCGCCATCATCTAAAACAAACACTTCCCCATGTTCAAAAGGAGACATTGTTCCTGCATCAGTGTTCAGATAGGGATCTGCAAGAGATAGATAAGTTTAATCACAACTCAAATTGCATAAAAACAAACATTATTTTGTAAACCAAAAATAGTTTCACAAACAAAGAAAGACCAGGCTTTTACAGCATTACCAACTTAAGAAACACAAGCCAGTCATTTCCTCTGTGCCAACACACATACATTAAAATGAAATCTTTCTCAGTTCCCCCTTGAACTTCACATTGCCATTCACTATTATTAATTAAGATATGTTCAACTTATTTCAAATAAATAATCACTTGTCTTGGTTACAACTGTAAAAAAAGATCATTTATAAAGACGATTATAATCAATTCAGAAACATGCATAAAAAATGTAACAAACGATCAGATGGAAAGAATTAAACTCACCATTCCATTGTTTGGATATTTTAAAATAAAACTAAACAAAAGAAATTAAAACAAAAAGGAAAAACTTATTATATCCCATATGTACAAAATGCATGTCATTCTGATCAATTCCATTCATTATTGTTTCAAGAAAAAAATGCAACTTGCAAAACCAGCCCATTCCATTCTATATTTTTCTATATTACAATAAATGAGTGACAATTAAATCCAAGAAAAAAAAATACCAATCTTGATAGAAGTGACTCGAAAGCCGCAGGCCTGAAGGAGCACACCAATACTGCTTGCAGTGACTCCTTTCCCAAGTCCACTCACAACACCACCTGTCACCAACACGTACTTCATCTTTTTTCTCTGAATCGAACCCCTCTTTTGCTGTTTCTCCTACACCACATGCAAACACTCACACATGTCAGTAACCATAACAGAAAAAACATCGTTAGACTCAAACACGACAGTGTTATTGAATTAATTAACCATTCCTAAGATCCACCACTTAGCCACAAAAGTACCGAAAACAATGAAACCACCACAACCACCAACAACAGAAACATTACACGAAAATGCAAATATGAGATGACAAAATACACACGCGGCAGTGACATTGCAGAGACATCACCCGCATGCAGAACCAAACAAACACGAGGAAAAAACTGACAAAGACGGAAACTTTACAGAAAAAGAGATGATGGGTGTGTGAGAAAACCTTAGGTGACAATGAGGGTGATAGCGAAAAGGGTTATTTTTATCCTTTGGTATAAGGAAAAAGAAGAAGAAAAAGGGGTATTGGTGGGAAAGCTTGAAGGGTTGGAATCTGAATCGGGAAATGGAATGAAGAAGTGTTGAGAAGGAATGAGAGAGAGAGGAAAGAGAAAGAGAAGGTTTGAGTTTTAGAGTGGGTTTGATGGGAAGGAATGCGTGATGTATGAATTGGTTGAACCCTTTTTCTTTCCCTCTCTGCAGGCACACTTCTCGTTTTTGTTCAGGCGGCGGGTGAACAACGAGCCTCCCTCCCCCTCTTTTTCAACTTATATAGCAAGCAAAACCCACAAATTAAATACAAATAATAAAAAATAAATATTTTATTAAAATTTAAAATTCATCCTTCTAGCTGCTATATTTAAAAATAAAAGTTTTGTTTTCTCTTACTTAAATACAGTTAAGAAGAGTTACAAGTGTTGCATGATAACTTGGTTTAGTTTTGAACTTTCTCTCATTTGACACATCATTGTAGTTATTTGTTAACCTTTTAATAGCTAAAATTAACTTTTTACCCTATTATTTGACTTTGGTTTGGTGTTGATTTTAAAAAACTCTATAACTTGTTTTAAATGTTAATTTTTAAATATTTTACATCTTATTTTATTTTTTATTGAAATAGTTATTGTATCATATGAAATATTGACCGAGTGGTTATAAACAACCAACCGGATTTTCAGATAATCTGTTTATATCTTATTCTGTTTATATTTTATTGGGCTTATATCAGTTTAGGATCCATGAGGTAAATTGTAAATACAAAGCCAGGGCCGAAAGTCAGGTACGTTGCACTTACGCATTATTCACTCTAGGCTACTCTCAAATACTCAATAGTGATAATCATTCACTAAATATTCAACCAAGAGCCGAGGCTCTTCAAATCACACGCCTAACTTAAGCGTCGGAGTATCTTTTGCAGGTACATCCACCCTCGTCAAGAAGGAGACCGATCGGTTTGCGCCAACACCGATCGGCCAACAATAGGAGTTTGGAAGCGAGCGAGCGGCCCACATACGTCAGCAGGTTAGTCTCTCGGTCCCAAAAATATCTACCGAAACAGTTATGTTTACCTCTTTTGCTGGCTTTATTTACTCATAGCCATGGTTTTATTATATTTTATTTTGCATGGACAAGGAACAAATTTCTTATCTTACATTTTAACTAAATAGATATGGTAATGATAATATATATTACATTTGTTATTATTATTTAAATGTTTTCTATATCATTCATTTTGACTATTATATTGTTTAAAATATTTTTTTTACAATATTAGAAGTATACTTCACATTCTTATTGATAGATGGTAAATTTTTTTTATTTCTAAACTTTTATTTTGTTATTCACTGTGTATTTTTACTCTATTTTTACTTATTTACATAATTTTCTAAATAAAAAATATTTTTATTTTATTTTAAATTTGAATAAAAATGTTTTAAGAAATAGTATGAGATTGATATAAAATACACAATATGAAAAATAAATAAAAATTTAAAATTTAATAATATAATTAAAATATTTTATCCGTGAATTTTTTTATAAAAGTTTAAAACTATAAATACGTTCAAAATATACTTTATTAATCAAAAACTAAATTTATACGAACATATCTACTTCAGTGATCAACATGCATAAATAAATCAATTTTTATAAAATAAATAAATATTTTTTAAATTATATAAATAAAAATTTACAAAGGTGTGTCTACAAAGTAAATTATATTTTAATGTTTTTTTAAAAAATCATGTCAAAATGTTGGTTCTACATTTTAATTTGCTTACACAATCAACATGTAATATATATTTTAAGTAATTATTACTATAAAATTCTAACTGGTCAATTGCTGGGATTAAATCACGATGTAAACATATTTTACATTAGAGCTAGAGTGTATTTTTAAAATGTGAAAACTTAAACTAATTTTTAATAATAAAAAATTTGTTTACTTATAAATAAAGGGTTATGTTTTTAATCTTTCAACTATCCAGCGTTTTTTAGTTTAGTTATTCTTTCAAATTTGTTTCATTTTGATCTTTTTTCTTAATGAAATTATAATATTTAGTCTTCCAAAAGCATTGACGTTAAATTTTGTCTAAGGTGGCTAACAATGTGTCTCATTTCATGTCACGTTTTAGATATTGGACATCTGCAAATCATGAATGGAAACTCATAATAGGGGTTGACCCTTTGACTTTGGCTTCTTTGATATGGAGCAGGTATATGGCTGATGGAAGAGGGAAATATATCAAAAAAATGCTACAGAGGGTACACGCATGATTCATCTCGGGGACATTCTCCCCTTTATCCTGACCAGAACCACCATTCTCCAAACTGACATTCTCCTTCACCATTTATTGCGTAAAATAGTCTTGCTCCATCATAACTCGTCATCTTTCCCCACCATCCTGTTCATTACCTGAAAAACAAAAAAAAAACAGAGAAAGAACCATTTCACCATAATCATCTTCATCTTCCCTCAACATCACAACACCAATGGCTCTTCGACCTGCACCCAAACAAATTAAACAAATTCCCCCGATCTAATTCCAAATCCCTTTCTGCTAAGAACATAGTTAAGAGAAGAAGGGAAATCATGGCGCCAACACCCACTCCATTTTGCAAGCTCGGTGATGGCCATGGGTGGCGACTAGGGGCACCAATGGTGGCAACACAATGGTGGTGGAGAGAACTCAACAAAGATCGAGCCATGGCGGTGATGCGACGTGCCACAACGTGATTTTGGGGTTGAAGCTGTGTCGACAGGTGCAGATTAGAGAAGGAGACGCTGACATTGGCGACACACCCGACAACTCCATACGCCACCCGCGGTGAACCTGGTTGGAGTGGACCATAACGGAGCCTCTATCGTTTCTGATGAGCGTTGCAGAGATTGAAAAATGAAGGAAGAAACCCTAACACTTGGAAGAAAAGGAAGGGGAACTCTTTGGTGGCTTCCCCGACAACAACAACCATTGTCGGAGACAATCACACCGACGATAGCCTAACTTAAATATAGGTGCAGTGGCGCTTGCGTGACTAGCGGAGGAAAAGATGTTGCGGACGCCGATGTAGGAGTGCTTCGCACGAAGCAAAGTGAAGGGGTGCGTCGTCACCGACAAGGCTCCTGGCGGTTTCAAGCGTCGCGGCCGGCGGTCCATGGTGGTTGTGAATGTGTGACCCAGAGTCAGAAGTTTGTTATGTTGGCATATGTGGAAGGGACGAGAAGAAACCCTAGTAGTTTGCTGATTTGAACAAAAGTAGAAAACGTGTCATGAAAACTGACACACCGTTAGCCACCTCAGATAAAATTTAACATTGTTGCTTTCGAAGGACTAAATATTACAGTTTCCTTAAGGAGAATGATTAAAATAAAGTAAAGTTTCATCCTGTTGGTTTCGTAATTGCTTAGTCAGCTACCCCACTTACACCTCCAAATTCTTAATAGAAGCATCAATGTTCTTTTGATTTTGAAGGGATTATTTCATCCATAGTTGAAGAGTTTCTTCTAGCTTCGTAGTGAGCTCATACATCGATGGGTATTGTTGAGATGGATTTCTACTATTAGAGGCTCCTTGCTCTTGTTTTCCCCCTTGGTTGGCATTATTTACACCCTTGATTGGAAAGATTAAGGAAAAAGATGTTGAAGAAATTTTGGCAGCCTTAATTCCCCTTATAATTTGCCTCTTCACCTTGAGAACCCCTAAGATCTTGATAATGTCCATTAGGATGGTCATCTTCATAAAAATCACATTTCATTAATTATTGAGGTGCATGAGCCTTAACTTTCATGGTTTGCAACTACTGAAACAATTTGGTCATGTATTCCTTAGCTATTTTCATGGACAGTCTACCAAGTATCAAGGGAACCTCCATGTCTTCCTCAATATTCATAACAACAAAGTCCTCAAGAAACATGAATTTATCCATCTTTACTAGAACGTCTTCGATCACACCTTTACTAGTAGGTCTAACCTTCAAGTCACCTATCCTCTTCATCATAGTTAGCGGCATTAGATAGATGCTAGTGCCCACATCCAACAAAGCCTTTCCCATAGGTAGTGTACCTATAGTAACTGGGATAGTGAAAATTCTTGGATCATTTGATTTAAGAGGTAAGGATTTTTTTAATTATGGCACTACAACCTACCTCCAATTTTATAGTTTATTCCTTAATAAACCTCTTCTTCTTTTATAGCAACTACTTCATAAACTTAGCATATGTTGGCATTTGCTCTAAGGCCTATGAAAAAGGTATATTAGTTTGTAGCCTCTTGAAAATGTCTTGAAACCTTGTGAATTGCCCCTTTTTTGTCTTTCTTTAAAGGTTGATTAGGATAAAGGAGGTGTTTCATCAGTGGCCTTGTCATCACTTTTTTCCTTTTCTCTTTGTCTTTTTTTTTTTTTACTTTTATTCGCTTTATTTTTATTTTATTCATCCTCTAGTAGTTTACTCATCAAACTCTTTTTTGTCTTGATCATCCAAATTTCATTTTTATTTTCTTCCCTCTCATAATTTCCTTTGGTGCCCAACCTAACTTCTTTACCACTTCTTATGACAACAACTTTGCAGTCATCTTTTGGATTAACTTGGCTATTTGTAGAAAATGATCCATCCTGTTGGTTTGGCAATTACTTAGTCAACTGCTCCACTTACAGCTCCAAATTCTTAATAGAGGCATCAATGTTCTTTTGATTTTGAAGGGATTATTTCATCCACAGTTGAAGAGTTTCTTCTAGCTTCGTAGTGTGCTCATACACGTTGAGGTGGATTTATACTATTAGAGGCTCCTTGCTCTTGTTTTCCCCCTTGGTTGGCATTATTTCCTCTCCACCCTTAATGGGAAGGATTAAGGAAAAGGATGTTGAAGAAATTTTGGTGGCCTTATATAATTTGCCTCTTTAGGGTGGTCATCTTAATAAAAATCACATTTCATTAATTATTAAGGTGCTTGAGCCTTAACTTTCATGGCTTGCAACTACTGAAACAACTTGGTCATGTGTTGGTTTAGGAGTTCCATTTATTAAGAGAGGAGTTGATTTTGAGTAATCATAATATGAGAAGTAAGCTCTAGGACTCTTCTCTTTTGTGCTAGTGTCCTCCTATGTTGGCTTCACAAGTCAGTGGAAGTCATGTTTTCAATGACATGAAGGCTTCTTCAAAAGACTTAAATTAAACACCAAAAGATGCATCTAGTATCAACTTATTATGTGGTTGCAACCTGTTGGAGAAGGTTTGCACTTACATTTCTAAATTATAATGTGACTAGGGCACTTTCTCAATAAAGCTTTGAACCTTTTCCAAGCTTTCCATAATGGTTCCTCAACTCCTTGAACAAAAGTAGCAATAGCAACATTGACCTCAATACTCTTGGATGGAAGGCATAAATGAGCTAGGATATTTTATTCTACATACTCCAAACTAGTCAAGCTTTGGTTAGGATGAGATTGAAGTCAAGTCTTAACCTTCCTAGTTAGAGAAAATGGAAACAATATATAAAGCTTCTTTATTCTCCCTTGTTATTCCCGCTAAGCCATATAACTCATAGAAAGTGACAAGGTGAGTGTGTGGGTCTTTATTGTGCATGCTAGAGAATTGATGAGTTGTAAGAGAGCAAACTTCATTTTTGCAAGATTCTCACTCATAGTGGGTCTCATAATACTTGAGAAATTTCTTGAGGTTGTGTAAGGGATTGAGTACCCTATGGTTCTCCTAGGAGGTTATCATGCTCTAGCCATCTCATATTTAGAAGAAATATCAAAATATTGAGTAGTGATGGGAGTAGTAGAAGAATAAAGAGAGTCAATGGTAACTTGTTGTGCTAGAGCTCGTGTATCCTCATGTCACTATTATTTCTTTTACTTGTTTTCTCAATATCAAGGTCTGAAAGGAGTGGTAAATGGTTTTGATGACATAGTCCTCCTTGTACGGATGTTACTCTACATACTCTAGAGAACAACAAAGACTAGAGCCACAAGTTATCCCAAATAATTTGTGTATCTAATTACAAGAAAAATAGTAAAGTATGAATAAAAGAATGTAGACTAAATAAGTTTAAAATCACAAAAATGGTATAGTATTATACATGGGTCCCCGACAACTATGGGAACTTAAAAAATAGAGTATTATTAACGAGTTTTATTATATAGAAGAACATTATCTCTCTAAAACTCCTTCTATAAGCATCCTCTACATTCTCTCTTATATTTCTAACCTCTAACCTATAGTTCATCTGTTTGAAGATCAGGGGCCTAAGTGATCACTAAGGCAAAATCTTCAAGTCTATCCGAGTAGTTTTTTCAAAAGAGTAAGTTAGTTTATGCTATTTTCTCTAGTTTTAGTGTTCTTCCATGCATGTGTGTACATTTTTTTCGCATGTGTCATTTGAATCTTCTATAAGACTCCCTATTAATTAGTGGTTCTAATGACATATCTTGATATAGTTCCTTGAGCTATTGGTGTATTTATAGGTTCGATAGAGTGGTTTGAACTTCTAGTAAGTAAGGGAAGCTAATTATTGTATTTTAGTGTCAATAGCACATGTCTAATCTTTGTTGCATGTTATATTGTAATTACTTTGTAGTTGGGTTGTAATCTTGATAGAGTTCCTTGAGTTATATGTGTGTGTTTGTGTATGTGTCTGTGTCTGTGTGTGTTTGTGTATGTGTCTGTGTCTGTGTGTGTTTGTATGTCTCTGTGTGTGTGTCTATATGTTTGTGTGTGTGTGTGTCTTTGTGTATCTTCATATACTTCATAGTTGTTTTGGTTAATACCACATTTTGAAATACTTTAAATTAGTAGGTGATTTTACTAATATGGAGTGTTATATTTTGATATCAGAACAATTTCTCTTTAGAAGGACCTGAAGATTATGAGTTTGTTGAGTTTTGTGTGTATAAGCGTTTAAGTTTAAATTGTATATATGATTATGGAACTGAAAGTAATAAGGGTGCACACTTATAATTATATCAAAGATATTTTTATCTTCTTAATTTTAAAAGTTTGAAGAAAAGAACAATAGACAATAAATAACCAATAAAAAGTATGTTATGTAAACAATAAATATTGAGAGTATATATGTATAGAAGAGTTAAGTTGTAAGAAGAAGAGTTGTAATTTAAATTTTGATTCCAACACCGACTTCTACATAAGTTTTTAACTTAGTGTGATTTGTATGTAGTGTATATTGGTAAAGGAAAATTAAATTTCTCCAAATCTTAACTAACTCGTTTTTATACGGTAATAAAATTATATATTGTCAAACTCTAGAAAATGGTATTTTAGAAATTATGGTAGCCTAAAAATAGTGAGACTCAACTATTTTAATAATAAATGGTTTTATTACAAATAGTTTTGTTAAACGAGTTTCATTATTTTAGAACGTACCATCTCTCTATAAATCACTTTTCTAGAGTTCTTTACCTTCTCTCTAAAAGATTATAGCTCCTCGATCATCTGTTTGACGAACAGGAAGCTCTTAGGAGATCGGTGGAGTAATCTCCACATCTATTCGATCAATTTTCATAATAAAGCAAGTAAGTTTCGAATCCTTTTACGCTTTCGTTCCTAATTTGGAACCACGTGAAGCGATTCTTCATCGCATGCATCTTAGTGTTTATCTTCCTAATTCTATTGTAATCTGAGGTCTTAAGGACTTATTATGGTTTTAATTTGACGTTTTGTAGGCATTTCTAGAGTTCCTTGAACTCTAAGCAAGGGGATGACGTTTTAGAACTCTATTGATCAGTATAAGGTAAGGGAAGCTAGACCTTGTTAGATTATGTTTGTAGTGGAAATCATTGTCTATTTGAATGATAAACTGATTTGAGTGAAAATCTCTAAGTTGATGTTAATAATATTTGTCTTTTTATGGTGATAAAGGATTATATGATGTTCAAATGCTTGGTATGAAGTGCTTAGAATGTTGTTGTTGTCTTGATTATGTGTGATGAATATCTATGATGGTTTGAAATGAGACGCAAAATGTTTGGATTGAGGAAGAGTCTTTTGTTTGAGTTTTTAAGTCTAAAAAGAGAGGTTTTGATGGGTAAGTTTGAGAATAGCGGTTAATGTGAGGAAACTACTATCATGGGACTGTTATGAAGTATTTTAAGACTTGTTAGAGGTATTAGTGGATTGAAATCTATTAGGGAACAAAATAGGTAGTAATCTGGGTTTGGAGTGGCCAATTCAAGTTAGAGGTCTGTTTTTAGATGTTTCTCAAGGCCTAGGAGTGTCTAAGAATCATTTAAACTTGTGTAAAGGGTCACTATATTCAAAATAGGAGAGTTTTAGAACCTGGTGTAGCTTTGGGCGACCCTCAACACTACAAAAAAGAAGGGCATTACCGAAGGCCAGAAGCCCTCGGAAACAGCCCAAAACCATCGGTAAAAGGTAATTATCGAAGGCTTATCGACGGCCAAAGAGCCCTCGGTAAATCCCTTGTCGCTAACATTTACCGAGGGCCAAAAGCCTTCGGTAATTTCCGAAGGGCGAATTTTCTGCTATCTAGTAACCAATTATGGTGCAGATCCTAAAACAACAAATCCTAATTTACATATGTTTTCACGAAAGAAAAAAACTCAACTATTCACGAAGAAAAGATACCTACAATATAAATCAATAATATAAATCAAGAACTACTCCTAAGCCTAATACTGGAAAGTACAGCAAAGTGGAAATTAAAGGAACAAAAACAAACTTATCCAGATGCATAACAAAAACTATCCTAACAAAAACAAACTTATCCAGATGCATAACAAAAACAAACTTATCTAGGGGCTGGTACAACAACCTTTTGGCGACTATAACCTCCACCCTGTACACGAGAGAAGAGATGCATCAACAATCTGCTCACTCTGTGGCTCTGTTTGGGTTACAAGTAAATTAAAGAGGAAATAAAATAGGAAAAATAGAAATAAATAAAATAGAAAACCTTTCATATGATCTACGGCAAAAGCAGATTTTATCTTCAAGATAGTACCCAAAGACCCATATACATGTAAAATCAACACTTAAACAAAGCACTTCATCCAAAATTAAGAAAAAAAAACAAGACCCAGTGGCGATTTGCAATGCAACTTGTTTCATTTTCTTGGCCATAATACAATTTTATACCGTAGTTTTCCCACTTGAAGAACCACTCCAATTAAAGCCAAAACAGAAATATACCTTTTACCTACTTCTCCTACCTAAAGTTTCCATATACACATACTAACATGCAGCACTATAGAACCATAAAAAATATCAACAAAAATAGTTGAGTAACGAACCTGGAGGAAGTGATTGCTTCAACTTATCAACCTTCTCAGAGTCAAACACACAGAGGGTGTACAGGTACTTGGAGCACCGAACCTTGAACTTTACCACATCTTTGCTCCTCTTGATTTTCACAGAGCGTGCATCCTTCCTCCTCGCAGTGAGGAGGAAGTCTTTAATCTCATGAATCTGCTTCGGCTGCACAAAACAAAGAAATTTATCACTAAATAATAGAAGAAAACAGAAATAATTACCTAAGTAGAGGCATGTGGAGAATGAATTGCCCGATCTAAAGCTGCAAGTGGACAAAGACCTAGCCAAGCCAGAGATTCCGACGATGCTGAGAACAAGGCCGCGACAGCGGCGCATCCCACGGCAGAGAGGCTGGACGGAGCCGAGCCAGTTGGAGGCGGAGAGTGCGTGGCGGGAGACGAGGTCCGTGCGGCGAGAGACGAGGTGCGTGCGGCGGAGGAGGCCGAGGAAGAGTGCCATGACGGTGTCTGCGATCTCCTCGGCGCGCGAGGTGTCGACGTGGACGAGGCGAAGGCCGAGGTCAGCGGAAAGGGCGGAGTCGACAGCGTGGTCGTCGGAGTCGACGACGTGGTCGCCAGAGCCGAGGCAGAGGATGAGGTGGTAGGAACGGAGGCGGCGCTGGGCGGCGCGCGGGAGGTAGGCGAGGGAGTGCAGGAGGACCGCGGCAACAGACTCGATCTTGCCTTCTGAGAGGATTAAAGGTCGACTGTTGCTTGCTGTTTGGGTGGAGAAGTTGTAACGAAGACAAAATTTGGGAGAATGGGATACCCAAATTCTAATTTCATAAAGTCGAACCTTGTACCGACGGCTATATTCCTTCGGTAAAATCACTACACCAGTACCGAAGGTTAAAGTCCTTCGGTAATCACTGCACCAATACCGACGGTCAAAAGCCTTCGGTAAATCAATTTTACCGAAGGCCTAAAGGCCTTCGAAAATACACCTTCGGTAATTAATCACTTTCTTGTAGTGCAAGCACCCCCTAGGCGCCCTTTTTCTAAAAAGGTCACGCCTAGGCGCTCTTGAGTGCCCTTTCGACGTCCTTTTTTCGAGAACAACTCGCCTGAGCGCCCCTTGGGCGCCCCTTGAGCACCACTGGACCAATTTTGGGTTTTTCAGGTTTTGGAAATCTCAAATTAAGGGTTCCGGATATTAGTTTTGGACGTTCTTTAAGTTGTTTTGGACGTTCTTTAGGCCCTTTTAGGAAGTTTTGGACCCTTTCGGAGATGTTAATGAGAGTTTCCAAGCCATTTTTCCTTGCCTAGTGTGGATATCAAGCTGTTAAGCTACTATGAAGAAAATTTATGTTATTGTGTGATTTCTGATGACTTGTAAAGGTGTTTCTAGTTCTTTAATGTATGATCAGTAGTTTCATGTATTGCTATAGTATATAAGAGTGAAAGGAAATGTGTATAAATTATCAAGTGGATTCAAAGTTATGAATTGAGTTCCAAGGTGAAACTTCTTGGTGTAGTTTCAAGTATCATTACTCTGAATGCAGGGAGCTCAATATTAAGGGTTATCTTGAGACTCTAATGGTTATACATTCTCAAATAGAGAGGTTTGACACGTGTGGTGAGAGTAGCAGGAGGTCTTAGTCTTGGGTGCTTCCAGTATGATCCAAGGCATGGAACAGACTAACCTTGCGAGTGTGGTAGGGTGAAGCCCATTGACAATGACTTTTCAAAGCACTAAAAGCCACCACAAGGGCACAACCTACCATAGCTCGACATCTATTCTAAGTCCGAACAGTCCAATCAAAGTATTGTCATGCATAAAGTGTTTGGTTGTTTTGTTGTGATATGTGTATCTTGTGTAAAATGTTCAAATGTTCTTATCTATTATTAATTGTTTGTATGCTAGCTTACCCTTTTTTCTATAATTGCTTGTATGTTTCTTTGAATCTTTTTTGACTATGATCATCTGGTGGGTGTGAACAGATGGTGATGAGATTCCTCTGGAGCAGGTGTTAGATGGAGGAGTTGTTGATGTATAGTAGCTTTAGTTAGTAGTTTTGTATATAATTTTGTCTAGTTATCTTGTAAATAAAGTTTTAATTTATAGTTATATTAGATGACTATAATTAACTTCACATTCATGTCTTGTCGACTATTTTTGTTTTTATTATTTATGTGATGGTTATTATATAGTTTAATATTATATTTTGAAATGTTATATTTATGTTCTATTCTATGTGTAATATTTTATTTTAATAATTTTATACTATTAAAATTTTTATTATTTATGTGATGGTTATTATATAGTTTAATATTATATTTTGAAATGTTATACTTATGTTCTATTCTATGTGTAATATTTTATTTTAATAATTTTATACTATTAAAATGAATGTTACCTATATGATGAAGGTAAATACTTTTCTAAAATTCTATTATTGTATATCATTATCCTTGCAAATTATTATTTTTTCTTTATTTTGGTCGAAGTTAAAGTCCTCCTACTTTAATAAGGAAATGAGAAATTAAAATAGTATAGTTGGAAACAGTTTTAACTCTTACAAAAGAAAGATACGAAGAAAATAAAAATAAATTCTTTATTAATGAAAAATAATTTACGAGGTAGTTAAAATTTCTTATATAAAAGGAATATATATTAATGAAGTTGTATCACCATAGTCTAAAATCAGAAAAGGAATCTAAACCTAATATTTTAAAATCTTACACTAAAAAATGTAGAAACTGTTGAAAGAGTGTGATTATCCTAATATGAATTCCTTGCATGTCGTCATTCTTATTCCCAATGCATGCATCACTGCAACCTGACACATTATTGATGCATCTCTGGTGTGGAATCAACATGCATTGGGTCAGTTACAATAAGGTTCCACGCCAGAGCAAGGACCATCGCACAATGTTCTAGAAATAGACACTTTCCTGCAATTTTTACCAAACTCCAATGCCATTTTCCCAACTTTATCACAATTTTATATAATAGATAAACCCTAACCCTAAATATGTCTTCATGGATATCAAGTGGGTTTCGAGGTTCAATAGTTCCAAATTTGTTTCAACATCACTGATATAACTTTCTTTGGCCATGGTTCTGCAATGGCAACAGTTGCAGAAATGCTAGTTACACACTTCAAAAGATGCTTATCAGTGCATAATGTTATGTTTCTCTTGTTTTTCCACACTAACTTACTTTAAGTGAGCACTTTCTAAGGAAAATAAATAAAAGGAAAAAAATAACAACTTATATTTAAACAAACTTAATCTTCATGATCTTCATGAAGACATAGAAGAAGGAAATAAGAAGAAAAAAAAGTTTAACGAGCTTATTTATAAATTAGGATTATCGATACTCTTTCCTATATTTTTTTAACTTTTATTTTTAATTTGCATATAAACTAATTTTAAATTATAAAAAATGTATTTTATTTTTTATTCTTATTTTTCTTTGTTGATTTTCTTATGGAGAAAATTGTTTAAACATATTATTCATAAATATATGGAGGTTTTGCGTAAATTAATTTTAACTTGTGAAAGAAATTATTTTTCCTTTTCCTTTTTTTCTATTTTAAAGGTGCTTCTTGATAAGTTTTTCATTATAACATAATACTTGAGTATTATTCACTATAAATACAGTGAGGACATTAAAATGTGATTATATATTTCATTAAAAGTTAATTTTATTTTGCAATAGATTTAGAGGACTAAAAAAATCAAAACTTATTTTTACATTTAGTTTCCTAAATATTTTTAAAAGGTTGCTTATTGAGTTAAACCTTAAATTTGAAAATACAAGAAAACACTAGAGGGATGAATAATGTTTTTGAAAACCTTTCACAAAAAAGTGTCTCATGATTTGTAAAGGAAATATATAATTTGTAAGTTGTATGGACGCTAGTTTTTATAAGATGAGTAAATGGAAAGCATTTTAAAATCAAAGCAGTACACCACATATTTTATAGTGGTTCACTTTATCTAAGCTATGTGTAATTCTCCTTTAAGAACTCTTAAAGGGTTTTCACTAATCTTTTACAAAGGTTACACAAGTTTTACCTCCCCCGGTTTACAACAAGTACTTTTACCACTTCTGATTCACCTAGTCAACACGACTACTCCATGTTTAACCACTCCTGGTTTATAAGTATTCTAACCACTTTTGGTCTCAAGTATTTAAACACTTTTGGTCTCAAGTATTTTAACTACTTCTAGTCTCAAACCTAGACAACTCGTCTAGACAAGTGTTTTAATTTTCTTCAGAATTTACAGCACAAACAATGTTAAGAGTAAAAATGTACAAATAATATGAGTATTGTGTGTTACATGTTCTGTGCTTACATGTTATATGCTTTTGCTTACTGTGATAAAATCTGTATAAGCATATATTTCAATATGTCATTTTATATGTGTATGTATGACATAAGTTTTTGGAAATGGAAAACCACAAGCACTTTGGTTGAACTTTAATGTGTAGCAAAACAACAATTTTAAGTCGATTACATTATGGGATGAATCGATTAAAACTCGTGTGTTTGCACAAACTTTTATAAAGTGTGCTGTGAGTTATTTTGAAGAGAAAAGTTTTCAAAAATGTGCTGAGTTATTTTTCTTAATCGACTGCATGCAATTTGTATTGACTAAGTTGGTTGTTATTTTGAAAACCGATTGAATGCTTGACATAACTATTTTAACGGTCATATTTTTAAATATGTTGACCAAACATTTATTGTGAGTCGACTGTATTAAATGTGCATTGAATTAATGAGCTTAACTGATGTTAGTCTGTTATAACTACAAGATACATTCGACTACATTAGTAGCAAAATCGATTAAAATGCGTCTGATGTGTGTATTACTATAAATTGACGCTGATTTGAATTTTGTAAGAACTTTTGTGCATTTAACACTTTCATATCTTTTACAGAACGTTGTGTGATCTTATAGAGAAAGGAAAAGCTCCAAGAATCAAGATTGACCGTGGTGATCAAAGACTTGAGGTTTCTTATGAAGCAAGGCTTGCTGATTTGAACGGCTGATCAATCTGCACAATTGGGTGTATTCTGCGCGATCAGGATTTGCAATCTTTGAAGATTGGCTTGGATTCCCTACGGTGTTTGCAGGAAGAAGAACAATGTTCTTGACTTTGAGGGTGCGTCAAAGGGATAACCAACAAAAAAGGGTGTTCTTGCTATTGGTCTTGTTTGTTTGTTGCCTATATTTAGATTAGAGGGTTAGAGAGGTGTTTTAAACTTTTGACGTGAGGTCTATGTAAAAACCTTATTGTAAAAACCTTGATCTTTATAGTGTATTTGCTTCCCATGGTTGGAAGGACACTAGACGTAGGCAGGTTGGCCGAACTAGTATAAAAATCAGCGTTTGAATTCTTAGATCCCTACACTTTTTTATTAAGTCAATTAAGCTATCAATATATTCGATTAAGTTTACTGTTGCATTGCATATCTTTAAACTTGCGATTCAAGAAAATTGTAAAAGCATCTTATTTTGGGAAATAGATTTTGACAGCTTATATTTTTACACTTCACCAATTCAGCCCCCCTCAAGGTGTGAGAAACTAAGTCATTCTATTTTAACAATTGACACCAGAGCTGGTTTTCATAAAATATTTGAAAAAAAAATCAATTACTATTTTCGTTTAATCAATTCGATCCTGAGAAATGACTTTCACTTCTCAAATCTTTGGTGAAGGTGCATCAACAAATAGACCACCTCTATTTGCTGGTGAGATCTATGCTTTTTGGAAAATCAGGATGCAGATTTTTCTTGTCCGTGGATAAAGGAGTATGGGATGCTACTCTTAACGGTCCATATGAGCCCACTCAAATTATCAATGGAAAAGCTGTTTTGAAAAACTTTTCAAAGTGGACTCAGGATAAGAACCGTAGAGCTCAATATGATGTTAAAGCCAGAAATGTTATTGCCTCTACATTGACCATGGATGAATTTTTCAAGATTTCCTAATGCAAGACTGCCAAAGAAATGTGGGAAGTTCTTGAGGTGACACATGAAGGCACAAACGAGGTAAAACGTGCCAGCACTACTACAAATGCTCCATCACAACATGACAGTCATGAGACTTTAACCCTATTAGTTTTAAATCTTTCATAGATACTAAGTTCCTAATGTTTGATGAATACCCTTCTGGAACTTTAACTCCTTGTAGAAACTTACAAAACACAATTTTTTCCTTTCTAGATAGAGTATGAGCTGCTGGAGGTAGATATTGACGTTTACCTTTCTTTATTGGTGCCAATTCTGTTCGAATTCCCATTTGAACTAAGTCTAGCCTTGCATTGATGCCATCCTTAGACTTTCCAGGAACATTCAACAACGTACCTATGACACTATCAAATACATTTTTTTCGATAT
The DNA here is from genome assembly GCF_029865625.1 of Vigna umbellata. NCBI lineage: Eukaryota > Viridiplantae > Streptophyta > Magnoliopsida > Fabales > Fabaceae > Vigna > Vigna umbellata. Next base: position 3,886,715 of record NC_142173.1, read on the forward strand.
GCATGACATCAAGGAAATGTCTAACGTACAAGGACTTCCAATATGGCAAATCAAAAAATATTGACTTTTTCTTCCACCCACTTGTGACTAGATCTCTTGCAAAAGGCTTACCAAATTTGTTGTTTATATCCTTTACTTTTTCAAAAACTTTATCACCATACAACAGTTCTGGAGCTCTACGTTCTTCTGTTGTCCCATTAAATGCTTTTCTCCATCCTCGATAACGGTGCTTTGAAGGTAAGAATCTACGATGCCCAAGAAAAACATTTTTCTTACCATGTTCCAATCGCACCCAATCTGTATTATCTTCACATATAGGGCATGCACACTTCCCTTTGATACTATATCCAGATAGATTACCATATGCTGGAAAATCATTAATTGTGCCAAACAGCATTGCCCTTAGTAGGAAACTTTCTTTTGTATACGCATCATACACCTCTACACCTTCGTTCCACATATCCTTCAAGTCTTCAATAAGAGGTGCCAAGTATATGTCTATGTCATTCCCTGGTTGTTTTGGACCTGGAATTAGCATGGATAACATCATGAACTTCCTTTTCATGCATAGCCATGGAGGTAGGTTATATATAATCATAACCACAGGCCACGTGCTATGCGAGTTGCTTTGCATACCATGCGGATTTATTCCATCAGTAGACAAAGCAAGACGTAGGTTTCGTGGTTCTTTCCCAAAATTAGGGTAATCATGGTCAACTTTTGTCCATTGAGGAGAATCTGCAGGGTGTCGAAGCTTTCCATCACGTATTCTTTCATCTACATGCCATCTTAAGTTCTTTGCATCTTGTTCATTACGATACATGCGCCTAAATCTTGGTATTATAGGAAAATACCATACCACTTTGCTCGACACTAAATTTTTCTTATAGCGCGATGTCATACATTTAGGACATTTATCCAATGGGGCATATTCATTTCGAAAAAGAATGCAATCATTTGGACAAGCATGAATCTTCTCGTAGCTCATCCCAATAGAGCTTAACATTTTTCTAGCGTCATACATTCGACTAGGAAGCACATTATCTTGTGGTAGCATATTTTTTATAAGTGATAATAATTCAGTAAAGCTAGTATCAGACCATCCATTTCGTGCTTTCAAATTGAATAATTTCAAGACTGCTGATAGTCTTGTGAAACTAGTACAACCATTATACAATGGTGTCTTTGCATCCATTGTCAACCTATCAAACATCTGAGGACAATCTCGCATATCCTCTTCAATAATATTTACAATATCTTCAACTTCATCTAACTCATAAGTTGTGTCAGTCTCTTTCGGTGTAGAACTTGTATTATGATGAAAATCATTATTTATATGATTTTTTCTATTTTCACCATGTTTGGTCCAGCATGAATAACTTTTATCAATTCCATTGCATATTAAATGCTCTTCTAACTCATCTGCGTTCACTACCTTTAAATGACAACACTGTAAGCAAGGACAAATGATTCTACTAGGGTTTTTTGCATGCTCAACTGCAAATCTACAAAACTCTTTCACCCCATCCTCATATTCTTTTGATAATCGACTAGCAAACATCCATTTTCGGTCCATATTTTATTAATCTATCAAGATTAGTGAATATAGTATTAGCAATATATACAAACTAACATTATTTGTAATATCATACAAATAAAATAATATTCATACTACCTCAACTTTGAACACACCATTAATCACTCCATTTATGACAATCTTACCATCTATATTATGCAACATGAAGTGGTTTTATGTTTATTTCATTATAATAAATACAAAGGCATAACACTTAAATTAGTGATGAATCAATATTTTCTTCACTTCATTTAGTTTATTGTGCTAGAATTAATCAGGGAATTGTGCTTAATTGTCCAATATTTTCCCATTTGTCTTAATTGTGCTTAATTCGATCAGAAATTCTTATTTTAATTAATTTGAATTATCTGAGTTAATTATTTGCATTAATAATTGCAGGGAAATTTTGGAAATGCAAATTGGAACATTTGGAAGAATATTCATTTGTACACTGTGTTATTTAATTGGAAGAAGCTATGCGGCATCGATTTATTTTGTGTGTTGAATTGAATAATAAAAAAAAATGATTTGGTTCATAAGCTTTAGGAGGTTTCGGTCATCACTACAAAGTCCAGGAACAGCTGAAGCAGCATGATTGTGTGTCACAACCTTAGAGCAGCCGAGAAGTGAGTTTGGCACCATAACAATTCAATTCTTTTATAAGAAAGGAGAAATCAATTAGAATTGAGAAAGAACTGCACGGTAGAAATCCAAAATGTAGCATCAACATATGGACAAAAGTGGGGCTGCCATTAAAAGAGGAGAATATTATTCTTCAATTGAAAAGCATGGCAAAAGAGATAATGGAGGGGACCACATTGAAGCAAGAAAACTCACGGTTTTTACATCCACCGTGGAATGGTTTTATTCTTTCTTTTAAATTGCTCATGCATGTACACAAGGCCCCATATGCATAAATCTTTTGGCAATCAACATGGAATAAAAATGAGGGCCACCTCCTAAGAAAGTTCACGGCTTATTAAGAAGCTTGGGATGCAGATTTTTTGCTCTTCCATTCCACAATGCACTCACGGTCCAGCAGCTTCAAGCCAAGCAAAATGGAAGAAAGCAAGCTAGTTCACGGTATTGGAGGTGCAGCAAAAAGCTAGGAAGAGTTTCAACATCCAAAACTTGGAAGCTGCAAAGAGAAGAGAAGGAGGCCGTGAGGTGAGATGGTCCAGCAGCCGTGAGCAAAGGAGCTGGAATGAGGACGTGTTGAAGCAGCCATGGAAGAGAAGAATTGATCCATTGTCTTGGTCTTGAAGAAGGAGAGCTTAGCTATCTTCACGGATGATGGCAGAGAATCTTGGGGTTGTAAGTATAGTTACCAAAAGATCTAGAATGTTAGTGTTGCTTTTCACTACACACCATGATTTAAGGGTCCTATAATGAAGATTGGACGTCATAACATCACATTTTCATTGCTCTACCATAGTTGTAAATCAGAGAACACCAAAGTGTTATTCTTCTCAGTAAAATAGGTTTGGATTTGTTGAAATTGATCTCAAATTCAAGTTTGACAAGTAGAAAAGCAAAACTAAGATAAATGTTATTAAATATGATTAAGCAATTTTTAATAAAAATTAATTATTAACAAAACTGATCAGTGTTTTTTCATGCTGGGTAACTGGTTTGTTTGTTTTAAAGTTTAAGAAATAAAGAACTTTACACACTTATCAAGGCAAAAAAACTTTCTCCATTCCAATTTGCAGGAAGGTGAAAATTCGTTCCTTTTTGTTTAACTAACATGAGGTTTACATTCTAAAAGCACACAACTCAACAAAACAATTCGTTAGAATTATTGCATGATCTCATATTCATGACTACTTTTCAAAGGGCTGTTTCTGTTGAATGAGAATATATCTCCCAAAAATGAAAATGCATGAATGATTATAAAAAAATAAAAATTGTTTTCTTACAAAAATGAAGATGTTCAGATTTTTGGCTATAAAATGAGACAAAATCCTTGAGGGAGGATGTTCAGATTTTTGGCTATAAAATGCAAGCAGCAGCAGAGAATGAAAGTCATTAGATTTGAGGAGTAGGAATTAGGAAGAGTTTTACGTTGGTTTTCATTTTTCCTCCTCCCCTTTGGGGAGGCTTTGGATTTGTTTTCTAGTTTTTAATTTCCAGTGTGTTTTTCAGTTGATTGTTGTTAAATTTTTATCTGTGAATTACCTTTGGTTTAAAATTCCATTTGCACGTTTAAATCTTTGATCAAATCTACTGGTGCACCCAAAAGAAAACAATCTAAAACAGGACTGACTATCACATGAATCAGTTTCAACATGCTTCCTAAATTAATCCACATGTGTATTAAAAGTAACCCCTTCAACCTTTATACTTTCAATATACCAGTAACAGAGAAAATTGCATACCAACAAATATAATTAAAAGGAACAAGTGATAATCATGTAGCAAGAATCCAATCATACACAAAATAGGATGGGTTATGCTTGTTGACCTGTTGGGTTTGGCATTGTTTTGCTAACCCTGTTACCTGTTGGGACTCAATGATTCAAAACACACATTCTAGAATTAAAGAAAATCTTGTCATATTGAAATGAAAGTGGAGTTTATTCTGATAACCTATGCTAACATCATCTTAGGCTTTTTGTAACTTATTTTATTTACATTTTCTCATCCAATTATTATGTTCAAAATTTTAAGTTCATGTTAAATCAAGTATAGCTAGTTTTCTTTTCTTTCATTACTGGAGCCAATCTTACATTACCGGAGCCAATGGTTTGCTTTTTTACAGGCAGCAGCAAAGATTATGACAATGAAAAAGAAGGTGACTGCTACCGTAATAGAACCCTTTGGCCATTAAATGGTTCTTTTTTCTCGATTCATCAGTTTGTGTTTTATTATGTTTATATGCTAACAACAATGTCTATGTAAATACTAGATAATATGATATCATAGTTTCTGTTACTTTTGCAGGGAAGGATAGTCAACATTACATCCGTTATTGGTCAGGTTGGCAATGTTGGACAAGCTAACTATAGTGCTGCAAAGGCAGGGGTAATTGGCCTCACAAAAAGTGCTGCCAGGGAATATGCTAGCAGAAACATCACTGTAAAATCTTTGAGCCTGATAGTCAAAAGGCAGGTTTTTATTATTGGTTGACAGGGTTAATTACAACTCAGCATTTCATAACAGGTTAATGCACTAGCCCCTGGATTTATTGCATCTGATATGACTGCCATGCTACGACCAGACATGGAGAAAAAAAGATTAGAGTTAATCCCCTTAGGTGAGTGACTGAAATACTTTTAACTCTGAAACTCTTTAACCATATCTTTAAATAATTGAAGATTTGCATGTTGCTAATAGCTATTGGTCTTTTACCTCGGATTCAGGAAGATTTGGTCAACCAGAAGAAGTTGCTGGACTTGTGGAATTTTTGGCCCTTAATCCTTCTGCTAATTACATCACTGGACAGGTCATTTATTAATTTCCCTATTAATATTGGTTTTCTAAATATAGAACTAACTATTGAGTTCTATCATATTAAACTATCCATATCTTATTTGTTATTAAAGAAAATCTTGTCATATTGAAATGAAAGTGGAGTTTATTCTGATAACCTATGCTAACATCATCTTAGGCTTTTTGTAACTTATTTTATTTACATTTTCTCATCCAATTATTATGTTTTGCGTTTATGTAAACCATAATTTCCACGTAACAGGTGTTCACCATTGATGGAGGTATGGCAATGTAAATCTCAGGAATCTGTTTCCGAATATAGCAATTTGAACTTCTTTACATCACAGTTCATCGCACTTGAATATGCAGATCCTGATGATCAGACTTGGTTCACTCACAGGTCTAACTATCGAATCTATTTTTTCTTGGATTGAACTCCTTCATAACTATTTTGAAGAGTTTTTGCAGCAACCCTTAACTATAATGCAACCCATATGCAGCAACCCTTAACTATAATGCAACATATATGCCAAAACAACCTTTACCTACCTTTGCTCCAAAATCATTGCAAGTAGAAATTTGAAACACAGACTAAACTCAATTTCAATCAAGGTTAAAATTTCTATTCAATCGGAATATACCAAAGAGCCAAACGACAACATTGGGCTCAATACATTGTTATCATTCTGCTATTTTTTTATGTCCATCCCCTTTAAAACGAAAATAGGGCAAAAAAGAACCGAAATAGAGAAGAGGAAGAGGGAACATGATACCTGAACCGTTAGCCTTGAACCGTTAGCCTTGAAACGAAGGAGCCCTACAGCTTGAGGCAACGCGCACTTATGAAAACAACAACTGAAACGAAGGAGCAAAGACGCCACACGCAGATGAAAAGGGCAGAGGATGTAAGCTGAAAAGTAACCAGAAACGAAACAAAGAAGAAAAGGACGAAGAAGGAACGTGATACCTAAAACGACAACCCTACAGCTTGGGAGACCTTGCACTGATGTAAAACGAAGGAAACACGCACTAATGAAAGCATACGCAGATGAAAACGTCTAAGCAGAGAGAAACGCGAATATCGTCTAAGCAGAAACGAATAAGGTCGAAGGAGAAGCGCGAACTGAAATTGTTTTAATAATCATAGATATCGCTTAATATAAAACGCATTATCTATTGTGTTCCATACAGAGCGCTAATTTAAAGGGCGTTATTTATTTGCTCTTTCATAGATAACGCTCCTTTAAATACGCGCTATTTATTGATATATTTTAAATTATAGAATTAAAAAATAATATTAAAAATTTATAGATAGCGTATTTTTAAAAAAGAGTTATCTATTTTCCCAGTTATAGACAGTGTTTTTTTAAATAAGCGCTATCTATTGGTTCTCCAAATTCATAGATAGCGCTTATTTCAAAAAGCGCTATCTATTTGGCGCTATCTATTTGCATTTTTGTAGTAGTGCAGGAAAAACTCCCTTGTGCAAGAATATGAACTATTCAAGATGAAGGATGGTGAGAGTATCTAAGAAGTGTAGAAAAGATTCACTCATATAGTAAATCACTTGATGACTCTCGGCAAAGTATTTGATAAAGAGGAGATCAACATCAAAATCCTGAAGAGTCTTAATAGGAGTTGGCAACCAAAGGTAACAGCCATATCAGAATCTAGAGATTTAACTAACATGAATATGGAAACTCTTTTTGGCAAGCCTAGGGAGCATGAACTAGAACTTGGAAGGCTAAGAGAGGAAGAAGAAATTGAGAAGAAGAAATCAATTGCCCTCAAAGCCACAAGCAAGAAGTCCTCCAAGAAGGATGAATCTGAAGCTGAATCAGATGCAGAAGTATCATTAAAGAATATCATGAATATGATGGTGAGAAAATTTAATTGATTCATGAAAAATAGAAATTCTGCTACTGACAATGCAGGTCCTTCAAGAGGAAGAAAGAGTTCAAGAAGCAACATTGTATAGTGCTATGAATGTGGAAAAGAAGGTCACATCAAGCTTGACTGTTCAGACTTGAAGAACAAGCAGAAAACAATCACAAAGTACCCCCACGACAAAAGCAGAAAGCAACCTTGATAAATATCTGTTGAATGTTTATACATCTTATGTCTCTATGTTTATCCGTTGTGAATATGTTTATGAGATATTAAGTGTTTAAACTGTGTTGGTGATTCAAATTGTATCATTTATCCTTTTAAATTACTACTTGAATATTATTTTATATGCTCTGAGATATACTCTGATTGTACTGCATTATGCATCTGTGATTTGAGATTGAAACATACATAATAATAGGGGGGAGCATTACATATTGCTGATAGTTCACATGTTTTTATTAAGAGGGAGAAAATATTAATGTCATGTGAATATGATTGATAGGGGGAGCATCATATTATTTCTGTTATCTTATCTGATGCATCTCTATATGCGTGATTATCAGTGTCTCAATTACTTTGAATATCTTTTTTGATAATGCCCAAATGGGGAGAATTTGATGTACTTGAATATTGAGATAATCTGTATGATTTATGCAACATGGTTGTTTATTAATCATGGTTGTGCATCATAAAAAAAAGGGGGAGATTGTTGATAGGGGGAGCACTGGTTTAGCTGAACCCACAATCTCAGTGATATTTGTGTTTTGGATGATGAAACCACATAATTAATAACACATGAGTATTGTGTGTTACATGTTATGTGCTTACATGTTATATGCTTTTGGTTACTGTGATAAATCTGTATAAGCATATTTGTGAACATGATTGTGTTGTTCATTGCATATCACTGTGTTTAATATGTGATTTTCTTTGTGCATGCATGACATAAGTTTTTGGAAATGGAAAACCACAAGCACTTTGGTTGAACTTTAATGTGTAGCAAAGCAACAATTTTAGTCGATTACATTATGGGATGAATCGATTAAAACTCGTGTATTTGCACAAACTTTTATCAAGTGTGCTGTGAGTTATTTTGAAGACAAGTTTTCAAAAATGTGCTAAGTGATTTTTCTTAATCGACTGCATGCAATTTGTATTCGATTAAGTTGGTTGTTATTTTGAAAACTGGTTGAATGCTTGACATAACTGTTTTAACGATCATATTTTTAAATATATTGACCAAGCATTTATTGTGAGTCGACTGTATTAAATGTGCATTGAATTAATGAGCTTGACTGATGTTAGTTTGTTATAATTGCAATATGTATTCGACTACATTAGTAGCAAAATCGATTAAAATGCGTCTGATGTGTGTATTACTATAAATTGACGCTGATTTGAATTCTGTAAGAACTTTTGTGACTTTGACAGTTTCATATCTTTTACAGAACGCTGTGAGATCTTACAGAGAAAGGAAAAGCTCCAAGAACCATGATTGACTGTGGTGATCAAAGACTTGAGGTTTCTTGTGAAGCAAGGCTTGCTGATTTGAACGTCTGATTAATCTGCACAACTAGGTGTATTCTACGTGATCAGGATTTGCAATCTTTGAAGGTTGGCTTTGATTCCCTGCGGTGTTTGTAGGAAGAAGAACGATGTTCTTGACTTTGAGGGTGCCTCAAAGGGATAGATAGCAGAAGAGGGTGTTCTTGCTGCTGGTCTTGTTTGTTTGTTGTCTATATTTAAAGTAGAGGGTTAAAGAGGTGTTTTACACTTTTGATGTGAAGTCTCTATAAAAACCTTGTTGTAAAAACCTTGATCATTATAGTGCATTTGCTTCCCGTGGTTGGAATGACACTAGATGTAGGCAGGTTGGCCGAACCAGCATAAAAATCAACATTTGAATTTTGTGATCTATACACTCTTTTATTAAGTCGATTAAGCTATCAGTATGTTCGATTAAGTTTAGTGCTACATTGCATATCTTTTAACTTGCGATTTAATATAAGAGTAAAAGCATCTTATTTTGTGAAATATATTATAAAGCTTATATTTTTACACTTCACCAATTCACCCCCTCTTGGTTTGAGAAACTAAGCCATTCTATTTTAACAAAATTGATTCCTATGCAAGTATCGATGTATAATAGATTAATAGTACTTTAGTGTATATGAAAACATTGAATTGATATTGTCTTTGAATTTAGACTGAATTAGATTGATACGAGTTACTTTTGGTATCTTGAAATTTAAAGCATTTAGACATGTTTTGATTTTGTTTTTTGCATGTACTATTAGGCATATAAACCTTTATGCCAGTGCAGTGCTGTTACAAAATTTCCTAAAAAACCAGCCTTTGATTTGCTAACACCTGGTGTGACTTAGATGTGCCAGGCACCATAGTTGTAGTGGTGTGGGCACGAGGCAATAAATATCAGGCATTGGGTGGTAAACAAATAAATATTTCAAATAGCTATAGCAGAAATTAGTGCCTAGCGAAGTATAGATGTTGTTGGGCGCATATTTCACAGTCAGCCACTATAATTAAACAATAAATGCACATATATTTTTATATTGGTTCACTCCAATTGAGCTACGTCTAGTCTCCTCTATTCACAGAGGGTTCCACTAAAATCTTGAACAAGATTACAATTGAGTATTCTCACCACTCCTGGTATCCCTAGGCACTCTTGTTAGTATAAAGATGAAGCTTAGAAGTTTTGATGTTGTCTCGAAATTAAGTCTCAAGTGCTCAAGTTGTAGAACAATCTTCATGAAGACTTGTTTTATGTTAAAGCTTTTCTAATTCAATAGTTTTATGTATAGGGTATTATTTATTCTTGATTACATGTATTGTGTGCTTAAAATTTTTCTAAAAACTCATTTGGCTTTGGAATAATTGATCACCAACTTATGATAATTGATTATTAATAATCGATTATCATGAGTAATTATGAGAGTTTTCAAGCATGTTTTTTACCGTTGTGCATACATTAAATGCATAATTGATTACCTCATGTAAATAATAGATTATCATGCGTTAAATTGCTGACAACATATTTTTGGAGGTATCCTTGAGTGAGATAGCTATATATTGGATTGAGATTCTCATTCTAAAATACGAAATATATGAAATTTCGAAAAGCTTATATGTTTTGTTGTATGCTGTGATAAGTGTGCTCTCGGATTTGTGTAACCCTTGTGCATGTGGCATTGAGAAGTTGGTGTTGGCATAGGGCGATAAATTTCACGGGAGTTGTGATTGAGTGTTGTTGTTGTTGCTGAGTTAAAAGCTTGTCATCCTTTGTGAAAATTCAAAGGAGGTGTTCATCCTTCGTGAAACATTTGAAGGTGTTCATCCCTTGTGGCTTATAAGGGAAGTGAGTTTCATCTTTTGGGGTAACAAGAGAAGTGTCCTAACCTTAAAATTGTTTATTTTCTTTGTGATTGTAATAGTTTGTTGATTTGTGATAGTAGATCATTAACTCTCACTTGAGATTAACAGCTAGAGTAGGATCTTTATGATCTAAACCAGTATAAAATCACTTGTGCAATTTTCTCTCTTCCTTAATCTCTTATTTGTTTTAATTTATCATTAAGGAATTTAATTTAATATAGAAAATATTTAAAGGCACAATTTGCGATTAGAAACTAATTCAACCCCCCTCTTAGTTTGTTGTTCACGATAACCATTCTGTTGCACCGCTTTGACAAAAAGCACAAAAAAACACTAGAGGGGGAGGGGTGAATAGTATTTTTAAAACATTTTTCAAATGACGTCTGATAGGCTTTAAAAAGAATAACAAACAATGATATATTCAGATGATGATGTTTCAAAAAGGGTTTATAAAATCTTTTGAAGAAGGAAGACAATAAAGCACAATTTTTATACTTGGTCACTTAATCTAAGCTACGTCGAATTATCCCTTAAGAACTCTTAAGGGATTCCACTAATATTTAACAAGATTACACGAGTTTTACCTCTTCAGGTTTACGACAAGTATTCTTACCACTTTTGGCTCACCTAGTCAACACGACTAGTTCAAGTTTAACCGCTTCTAGTTTACAAATATTCTAACCATTTCTAGTAACAAGTATTCTAACAACTTCTGATCTCAACCATAGACAACACGTCTATACAAGTGTTTTAATTCTCTTGAAAATTTACAACATAAACAGTGTTAAGAGCAAATGTACAAATGATAACTCTCAAAGCGAGCGTATAAGCAATACAAATAATTTTTTTATTTGCTAAGATTTTTCTCTCAAAGGAAATATATGTTCATACGATATATGAGCGCAACACACTTGAGTTCACTATTCTATTCTCTTTATATTATCCTTCTAGTGTTATCATTCTTATCTTCTCTTCAAGCTTTCGTCTATATATAGCTTTTCTTGAAATATGACCGTTAGACAAGGAAGTTGATTTCTAGAAAGTATGTAGCATTTAGGTGGGAAGTCAGGCTTTAGTCGTGTTTTTAAGGGTCAGAGCTTTATCATAGCCTTACGTAAAACTAAGCTTCTACGATTTGAAAGATTAAGAGGTTTCAAGGGAAACATTCCTAAAATGTTCTTTGTCTCTCACAACGTCCTTTTCTTGGGTTTAATGATTTTGATCATATCTTTTAAATTTAGTGATTTGCACAAATATTAAGAACAGAGTATACATGCATTGAAACACTTTATTGTACATGCATTAAGTGTTTTGAATGTTGATAAATGGTAACAGTTGAATTTACTGTTATCTGTGATGCAATTTTGATACTAAATTAACTCTTTTTGACTTTGAAGCTTGCTTAAACTCTTGTTTTTAGTTTATTTTTATGAATAAGAGAGTTGAGGTTATACTTGATGATTTTATCACTAAATACCCTTGATTTTGTAGGTTATTGGAATGAATTGGAAGAGGAGTTGAAGTATCAAGGAGTTGGAACCTAGGAAGAACAAAAAAAGCACCAGAAGAGAAAGTTACAGAAGGTCGCAGGACGCCTGGTTGCCCTTTTCTAGGCCCTTAGGCGCAGGAGCTCGCGCAACCATGCCTAGTTGCCGTTTTCTAGGGTCCTCAGCGCCAGGTAGCTCGAACCAGCACCTGCTTGCCTTCTGAGGGGCACTGAGCGCCAGACTCCACGTACCGCAGGACGCCTGGTTGCCCCTTCCAAGGCTCTGAGCGCCACTCCTCTTGCAAGCTCGCCTGGTTGCCCTAAGTAGGGGCGCTGCGCGCCAACATGTTGGGCCTTGGACTTTGTTTTTGATCTATTTAAGGACCTCTGCACATTAGGGTTGGTATCTTTTGACGGTAGAAGCACAAAAACATAATTTTCCATTCATTCATTCTTTCATTGTACACCAAGGTTCTCCATGACAATGGAGAATTAAACTTATTTGTTGTTGGGGATGATGTAACCTCTAAACTTTCATGTATTTGAACATGTTTTAAATATTGTATGCTTCTTTCATTGAATGTTAGTGACTTTCTCCTATTCTTAATGCTTATCTTGTTTTGGCCATTCATGACTTGATGTTTGATTTATTTGAGTATTGAGAAATATCTTATGAATCATGATCTGAGGGATTTCACCCAAAGGGAATATTGCCTAGGGATAGGGATGGGACGTTTGGCTGTCTTAAGCTTCATATCTTAATGCAGAATTGGTTATTAGGGATTCAAGAGATTGAGGTCTAAGAATTGAGACTAGGCCTTTTACACATAGGGATCGATGTTGATGGATTGACAAGTGTACCAAATCGCACAAGTAATATAAAATGGTAAGACAAAATATCGTATCCCAGAAGACTCTCGACACTAGACAATTGTGTGCTAACTCGATTAATTAAGACTTAAATAAAAAGAGATCATTGGTTTAAAATGCAAAGACTGAAAATTAAATATGAATGCAATTGATCAATAGAAAAGAACACAACAATGAAAGGAGGTTGTTCGGGTTTGATTTCACCAACTTTACTCTCATGTATATAAGAATTCTTCTTTTTACATTAATGTTAATGTCACTCACTAAATTACTTAGAACTCGATCCCTCGGTGCAATAAGCCTGGCTTAATTCCTAGTTCATGCAATTCCTAGCGTTCCTAGAAGATTAAGTCTGAAGATCAAGAGCTTAAGATGACCAAGTACTCATCACAAATAACGGTATTTTAAACCATTATCACAACCCCAAACTTAGAACTTTTCTTGTCCTCAAGCAAAACAGATTATAACTCAGCTTTTCAGAATGATCACTACGTTGATTCAACCTTTTTAAAAAAATTTTCTTTCAGATTAGCAATCACTTTTATCAACTCAACATACAAATATCAGTCAAAGTGTGCAGATGCCTTAATCAATTAAAATTAGTGTGATGCTCAGGTTCTTCAACAGATGTTATCGTTAAGAAGGATCAATCAACCAAGCAGAGATGCAATCAGAAATTCAGAGAACTATTCCTCACTGATGGACAAATTTGTAAGCACCAAAATATGATGTCACAAACTTGTTTCACAATCGGCAAGTATGACCAAATCGTTTCAAGTAATAAACTTGGTAAGACCAAGTATCGTTCTCCCAAAGGACTCACGGCCTAGTTTAGTTATGTGATTTGTTGATTAGCTAAGACTTAAGAACACAATAATTGAAGTTTAATATGCAAAGACGAAAATTAAATATGTATGCATGAATTGATCAATGACAAAGACAAAAGATAAACACTTTCAAGGAAATATATGAATGAATATGTTGTTGGGGGTCAATTTCATCTCATCCACTCTCATATATTTTAGGAATTCAACATTCAAATCATCATTGTTAATGCCACTCTCTAATGTACCATTCTAGATGGCTTCTCCCTAATCAAATAGTTCATACAATTCCTAGCATTCCTAATGATTAGTTCATGAGTGCAGGAGCTTAAAGGCAACCAATATAATATTGTCAGTATAATATTGGGAGAAATTCCCCGGATCTAGATTTCCCCGTACGTGTCCGTATCAACAAAACCAATAATCATGCATTAGAATGAGTTAAACAATGCAAGCATTGAGCAAAGAGGAAAAACCCTAACTAATGATGAAAGAAAGCATATGTCTTAATTCAAAGATGTACTCAACAAATCCATATATGAGAGCTTCAAGAGATTACTTTGATTCCCCAACAAACATACAAGGTTTAGTTCACCATATTCATGGTGAACCTAGATGAATTACAATGAAAGTATGAAAGAATAAACCCAATAAAGGTGAAGAGGTAGCCTGAGCATCCAAGATCCTCCTTCAAAGGGGTGAAAGAGAGAGTGTTTGCCTCGTTTCTGCCAAAGATGCCTAACTATAGGACGTGCAAGCCCTTATATACTAATCTAGAGTTACAAAAGATTACAAAAGTCCAAGCCCAAAAAGTGCCGCTCAGCGGTATTTACCGCTCAGCGGTGATTGCGCGTCTTCTTTCTTCCCCTCAGCGGCCATTTTGCCCCTCAGCGGTTCCAACGTCACCTCTTGAGTGCCGCTCAGCAGTAGTTTGCCGCTGAGCGGTGCCTTCGACTTCTCCTTTTTGCACTCTTTCTTGTCTTTTCTAATGTCCTCTCTCTTATTCTTCACTTCTTTCACCAAATTCACCTCAAAACCTGCACAAGAACACTTAAATCAAGCATAAACCTGTCCAGCTCTCTTATTTCTGAAAATATAAACAAAAGGCATGATTTCAAGCTAGTTTCTAAGTCTAAAGGTTGCTTTTAGTATCAACTTTAAGCATGAAAATAACAGTTTTTCAACTGTTATCACAACCCCAAACTTAGAACTTTGCTTGTCCTCAAGCAAATAAAATGTAACTCCATCTCCAACCAATTCATATGATGGTTCACTCATTCAAAATCCTCTTTTCAAGATAAGTAATAACTTCACTCAAACTTAAGACCAAGAGTTCAATCAAGATGTGCACATGCTTTAGTGTTCACAAAGTCATTTAAATTCCAACAAATGCTATTTTTCATGAATGATCAATCAATTAAGCATGGATGTTCATGTGCTTATGGAATATTTCCTCACTAGGTAAAGTGTTTCACTCAACACACAAGTGTATAAGAGGTAAAGTGTTTCACTCATTCACTCCACTATCACAATGTCACATGAATCAACTTTGCCTTTCATTTAACCACAATCAAATACATTCACAAGCATGCATCATCACAAGGACTTTTCAATGGCTTATAATGTGGCTGGGCTAACAAGAAAATTGGTTTTTCTGAATCACAAAATCCTTGAGTTAAGAGAATCATAACAACACAATCTTCTTATTCATTCCCAACTTTCTTTTGCCTTTGCTTTTGCATTTGCATTGAGCTTTGCTTCTTTTTCTTTTCTTTTCTTTACATATTCTTACTTTTTAGCTGTTAGCTCAATGCTTTTTCCTTTTTCATGTTTCCCCAATAACCCCAAACTTGAACATTTAACAATACCACACAAGATCTTCTACTTAACTCAAGGTAAAGATTTTCAATCAAGGGTGTTCAGTGTATATTTAAGGCTAAGGGTTCAAAGGATAGAACACAATGTGTTCTCTTTTAGAAGGCTAACTTTATGAATTTGGCCAATAAAAAGGGTTTCAAAAACACGGCCTTTGATCATATGATGCAAAACAAGCAATTGATTCAATCATAGAAAACCTGGGCAAAGTCATTCATGCTTTCAAAGTAATAGCATTCAACAATAACAACTCTGGAGCTCAAAACCTCACATATAAGCTCATTCACATTTGACATACACATCCTGCTTAATTTCACAATCACAATCATGATACCCTGCATTTGTTCACAAAGCTTGTGAATCACCTGTATAAGAATTTTATATGCACATCTATCTCAACATCAATCAATCAATAAGCATCATCAAGTATTACTTATCAAACAATCACAGTTAATAGCAAACCATCACAAAAACCAGGTTTCCAATAGAGTACATCAAACCCTAATCTAAAAACAAAAACAAATAAGTTCAGAAAACTTAAACCAACAAAAGCATAAGCATATGATAGCATTCATCAGCAAATGCTATCTGAGCTCCTCATCAGTCTGAGATGTCCTCTGTATCTTCCTTCTTCTTGGATCTTATAGTCTTGATTCTTTTTGCCCGATGAGGAGGCCATCCCTGCATCAAACATAATTCACAAAACCAACAGATACATTGTTAAGCATTAGTAAACCACAATGAAGAAATCATCCCCTTCAATGATGCTCTCTCCCAACCCCAAACTTAGATGGAAAACTAGTGAGAAAGTGAGTGAAAGGGAGATTTTCTTAAGAGGGAATAGGGAAAAGATGTGGAGAACCTTGGAAAAGGTATGTGGGAGTGTGTGTGCAGAGAAGAGCCTGAAAATAGAAGCTTATGCGCAGCTTAGGGTATAAAAATACCCTAATGGGCTCGGGTCCCGCTAAGGGGAACTAAAGCCCATTCTGCGAGAGTACCGCTCAGCAGTAAAATACCGCTCAGCGGCACTTGCGTGATGTGCTCTTCTCCTTCTTTTCTTTACCTACGTGCCTCCTAGACATACCCCTCACTGGTTCCCTGCAATTCAATGTTCAAAATGCTTATGCAAACCCTAACAAACAGAAAACAATCTATCAACTGGGTTGCCTCCCAGGTAGCGCTTGTTTAACGTCACGAGCCTGACCCAAAATCCACCAACACCCATCAGTAGGTGTTTCAAACTTACCAGCACCCATCAGTAGGTGCAAAATCTTCTCACCAACACCCATCAGTAGGTGTTACAAACTTAGTATCCTTCAGTAGATACTTAACCACCTAGCATCCTTCAGTAGATGCTAAATCCAACAAAATAATGTCCAGAATAATGTTCACAAATTACAAATTAAAAAACCAAATCAAAAGTTTGTAAATCCACTGGGTTGCCTCCCAGCAAGCGCTCTTTTAACGTCATTAGCTTGACCCAGTAAAGTTCAAGTTCCATCTTCTGTATAGTTAATGATGTCTTTCCACCAACTTCTCAACTGCTTCCTTTGGACTGTTTTGGTTCTTCTAGAATAAGGAGACTCTATCTCTATCATCTCCTTCTCTTTAAAGCCCTTCACAACCCACAACTTGTTCTTTAGTCTCACATGTGTGCCAAGTTGGGGTCCTCTTTTCTTCCAGTCTCTAGGACTTGCTTCTCCTCTTCCAATATCTTCTTCCTTGGGTACCTGAAACAACAAACAATGGTTACCTGAAACCTCAAGATTTTCTTCTTTACGGCTAGTCATGGGTGCATCTCGAAATGCAGCTTTATAACTAGCTTCTTCCTCCTTTGCTTGCGTCTCATCTTTGAAGACATCTACCACCACTCTCTCCTCTCTGTCCTGGAGCACCACTATACCTTCATTTACATCTATAATAGCCCTGGCCGTTTTCATAAACGGTCTTCCAAGTATGATAGGTATCTTCTCGGTCTCCATCTTCATCACCACAAAGTCTGCCAAGAACTGAAGTTTGCCAACACAAACTATAATGTCCTCTACAATTCCACTTGACTCCTTTGAAGATCCATCGGCCATTACTATTCTAACCTTTGCAGGTTTCATTTTAACCTTGCCAATTTGCTCCAGTAAAGAATAAGGCATCAAGTTAACACTTGAACCTAAATCAAGGAGAGCTTTCTTTACCTTTTTCTTCCCTATAGTACAAGGGATAGAAAAGCTGCCTGGATCAGATGCTTTAGGAGGGAATGGCTCTTTTTTAACGGCTATACACTTCTTTGCTTCCTCATCTCTACGTCTTTTCTTTGTAGAGATGTTCTCATCAGATTTTGTGTAAACTGTGATTTTCTGTAGAATCTGCTCCCAAGGTGCTTCATTATCCAACATATTAAATAATTCTGTGAAATCCATTTGTTTCTCTTGATTTATTGGAAAAGGAAAATTATTTTCACTCTCTATTTCTCTTCTTTCTTCTGTTTCTTCTTCTTCCAACTCAATGATCTCTTCATTTACACTCTTGACCACTTTGCACTCTTCTCTGGGGTTAACCTCAGTATTAGCCCCAAAATTTCTGTTGGGTCTTTCTTCCAATTGCTTGGTGATCTGACCCATCTGAATCTCAAAATTCTTTATAGCAGCTTCAGTGCTCTTTTGAGAAGATTCAGTTTTCTGGATGAATTGCTGAAGAGTTTCTTCCAACCTTGTTGATCTGTCATTAAGCATAGATAATTGTTGCCACAAGGTTGGTTGCTGCTGCTGCTTATTATACTGATTAGCCTGCCCAGTTTGTCCTTGGCCAATGCTTGGATGTGGTTTCCAACCCTGATTATAATTCCCTTGACGGTATGGAAACTAATTAGCCATGAAGTTAACATCCTCCACGGCCTCCACTGGAAAAGCACACTGGCCATTTATGTGATCACCTCCACATAGTTCGCACAACTGGGTTTGTATCTGGGCAGCAGACTTCAACTCTTTAGGTAATTGAGCCAAAGTTTTTGTCAGAGTCTCTAGCTGTTGAGTTAGAATTTTATTCTGTGCTAGCAGAGCATCATGCGTTTGTAATTGTAGAACCCCTTTCTGTGGCATAGGAGCTCCTCTTTCATTGTGCAGCTCATTATCACTTGTAGCCATATTTTCAATGATTTCAGTTGCTTCCTCTGGAGTCTTCCATTTGATATTGCCTCCAGCTGAGGCATCTAGCATCATCTTAGTTTGTGAACCAAGCCCTCCAAGGAAAGTTAGGACTACTTCTTGATCTTCAAAGCCATGCGTGGGAGTTTTACGTAACAAGCTTTTATACCTATCCCATGCATGTCCAAGTGATTCTTCCATGCCCTGCTTGAATGAAGATATCTCTTGCTTTCCCTTAGTCACTTTAGATTGTGGGAAGTATTTATTCAAAAACTTTGCAACCACTGCTTCCCACTCCGTGAAACTTTCTTCTGGAAAAGAGTTCAACCAAAGCTTAGCATTGCCTCCCAATGAGAAAGGAAACAAGCTAAGTTTGATAGCTTCGTCTGGCACCCCATTAATCTTGACCGTGTTACAGATCTCATTAAATGTTGTAAGATGCTCATATGGGCTTTCATGTGATAACCCATTAAATTGATTACTCTTTACCAGTTGAATTAATGCTGGTTTGACCTCCATGTTGGCTGCATTGACTCTTGGTCGAGCTATGCTATTGAAATGCTGAGGTCCAGCAAGATTAGTGTAATCTGCAAGAGTTCTTCTAGCATTATTATTGTTCTCCATACTCCCTGTGCTATGAACAGAACCTTGTGGTGATGATTGTAGGAGAGTTTCAGGAGAAGGGAAAAGTTCTCTGGACGTTCTGATTCTTCTCCTCCTTCTACTCTCGTCTAGCCCTTCAAGTAGTGGTTCTGTTGTTTTCTTACTTCTAGTTCGAATTGCCTCCTGCATGCACAAGAAAACAAAACCCTAGAAAAGATTTGTTAGCACAAAAAGATATAGAAGAAAATAAAGATTGAAAAGATATAAGAAGATAAAAGATTTAGAAGATAGAATCAAATAAAATAGAATAAAACCTAATCTAAAAGATAAAATAAAATAAAATCTAACCTAACCTAGAAGATAGAATAAGAATAAAATAAAATCTAACCTAAAAAGATAAAAAGATAAAATCTAATAAAATAAAATAAAATCTAATCTAAAAAGATAAAATAAAATCAAATAAAAACCAAAAAATAAAAAACAGAAAATAAAAATAGAAAACAGAAAAACAGAAAACAGAAAAATAAAATAAAATCAAATAAAATACAAACTGAAAAATATAAACAGAAAAATAAAATAAAATAAAAATTCGAAATTTAAAAAAAAATAAAAAAAATAAGTCAAAGATAATCAATAATCACACAAATTAACCAGTTAAACCACGAGTCCCCGGCAACGGCGCCAAAAACTTGATGGACAAATTTGTAAGCACCAAAATATGATGTCACAAACTTGTTTCACAATCGGCAAGTATGACCGAATCGTTTCAAGTAATAAACTTGGTAAGACCAAGTATCGTTCTCCCAAAGGACTCACGGCCTAGTTTAGTTATGTGATTTGTTGATTAGCTAAGACTTAAGAACACAATAATTGAAGTTTAATATGCAAAGACGAAAATTAAATATGTATGCATGAATTGATCAATGAAAAAGACAAAAGATAAACACTTTCAAGGAAATATATGAATGAATATGTTGTTGGGGGTCAATTTCATCTCATCCACTCTCATATATTTTAGGAATTCAACATTCAAATCATCATTGTTAATGCCACTCTCTAATGTACCATTCTAGATGGCTTCTCCCTAATCAAATAGTTCATACAATTCCTAGCATTCCTAATGATTAGTTCATGAGTGCAGGAGCTTAAAGGCAACCAATATAATATTGTCAGTATAATATTGGGAGAAATTCCCCGGATCTAGATTTCCCCGTACGTGTCCGTATCAACAAAACCAATAATCATGCATTAGAATGAGTTAAACAATGCAAGCATTGAGCAAAGAGGAAAAACCCTAACTAATGATGAAAGAAAGCATATGTCTTAATTCAAAGATGTACTCAACAAATCCATATATGAGAGCTTCAAGAGATTACTTTGATTCCCCAACAAACATACAAGGTTTAGTTCACCATATTCATGGTGAACCTAGATGAATTACAATGAAAGTATGAAAGAATAAACCCAATAAAGGTGAAGAGGTAGCCTGAGCATCCAAGATCCTCCTTCAAAGGGGTGAAAGAGAGAGTGTTTGCCTCGTTTCTGCCAAAGATGCCTAACTATAGGACGTGCAAGCCCTTATATACTAATCTAGAGTTACAAAAGATTACAAAAGTCCAAGCCCAAAAAGTGCCGCTCAGCGGTGATTGCGCGTCTTCTTTCTTCCCCTCAGCGGCCATTTTGCCCCTCAGCGGTTCCAACGTCACCTCTTGAGTGCCGCTCAGCGGTAGTTTGCCGCTGAGCGGTGCCTTCGACTTCTCCTTTTTGCACTCTTTCTTGTCTTTTCTAATGTCCTCTCTCTTATTCTTCACTTCTTTCACCAAATTCACCTCAAAACCTGCACAAGAACACTTAAATCAAGCATAAACCTGTCCAGCTCTCTTATTTCTGAAAATATAAACAAAAGGCATGATTTCAAGCTAGTTTCTAAGTCTAAAGGTTGCTTTTAGTATCAACTTTAAGCATGAAAATAACAGTTTTTCAACTGTTATCACTCACCAAAGGTAGTGTTTCACTCAAGCACTCAAAAGTATATCACTCAAGCACTCAAGAGAGTATCACTCAACTCACAGGTGTATAGTAAGGTGTTGGTGTCTTTTTCAATATGCTATAACAATGTCACACAAATTAACTTTGTCTTTCATATAGCCACAATCAATCATACTCACAAGCAAGTTGTCATCACAAGGGCTTTTCATGGCTTGTAACTTGGCTGGGCTAAGAAGGAAATTGGTTTTTCTGGTCAACAAAGTCCTTGAGTTAAGAGAGACATTTATGATTTCCTCATTCACGTACAAACTCTCTTTCTTTTTCCCAGCTTTCCCTTGCATTGAGCTTTTCTTTTCTTTTCATCTTTCTTTTTCTTTTGCTTTTTCCTTTTAATTTTCCCAGTAACCCCAAACTTGAACCTTTATCAATACCTCATCAAATGTTCTCAACTTAACTCAAGGTAAAGATTTTCAAAAAGGGTTTTCAAAACATGCATAAGGTTCAAGGTTCAAAGGTTAAAACAAATTGTTTTCTTTTCAGTGGACAAAATCATGGGAAGGTTAAAAGAATAAGGGGTAACAAAAGATGACCTTAATCATATGAAACCTGCAAGCAAGTAGTTTAATCATAGAAAATTTGGGCAAAATCATTCATGCTTCAAAAGTAATAGCAATTATTCACAAAAACTCTGAAGTCCAAATCTCACACAAGTAAACTCACAAGTCCTAGAATTCAGAAAAACACTCTGCTTAGTATCTCAATCAAACTTTACCTCAAACACTTGTTTTATACACTACGAGTCATCACCTGTAGATTAGCAAGTCATGCATCATCTCAACATCAATCAACACACTAGAGCATCAAAAAGCACTACTTATCACAAAACACAGCAGTTGAACCCAAAGCAGTGTAATTTATCCAAGCATAGTACAATAACAAAACAATTAATTCAAAACAAAGCTAATAAAACAGAAACAAAATATAGTCAATCAAAGCAATTAACATAAAAACAAAAAAATAAAATAAATTCTGGTCATAACAAAGATGGCACCCTTAAGTAGGTGCCAGATACAGATCATCACTCCTTATCAGAATCATCATCATCATCAGCATCCATGGCTGAAGCTTCAGCTGCTTCAGCTCTATCACCCTCTTGTGCTGGGTTAGTGGGCCATGCCACATAAGCTGCAAATTCATCCTGAGACATGAACTGTCTCTCAGGGAATGTGGACGTTAGTGTCCTAAGCAGCCTGCTCGCCCCTGTATATACGGCAGCCATAGCTTCCAGTAGAAAGTAGTACATGTCCCGCATCTAGAAAGGAGCGACCTCATGAACCGACTCCTAAGCTGGTGGTGGCGCCCTCCTGTGTTCCCTGGGCTGCTGTGGTGGTGGCTCTAGATGGCCTGGCTCTTCCACTGCACAATAATGAGTAAAGTAAGCTGCGCTTAGCTCCTTTCTTGGACGCTCCAGTGGTGGCCTAGAAACATCAACGCCTGCGGCCTCACAAAGGTAGGTGATTGATGGGTCTGTCGCGGCCCATACAAATTTAATGTGCAATAAGAATGCAGTATAGACTAGGAAGTGACTCCTAGGTCGTCTGTCAAGGACCAAATGTGGTTCGAGACTTAGGTCAAACACGCAGTGGGGGGTTTTTAAAGTGTTTTTGCAAGGAAAATTAAAACTGGAAATTGAAGACAACCAAATATAATTAAAAACGATGAAGTAAATGTAATAAATCATGAAGACCAAACGATCTTAAAGTGAGACTGAACGGTTCTAAAGCGGAGACTGAACGGCCTCTAGAGAAAGGAAATGGAAATACAGGAAATTTGGAAACCGAACGGTAAAAGCAACTTGAACAACATAGGAAAAGGGAAAACGGTCCTATAGGTGACCGAACGGTACTAACATTGAGACCGATCGGTATCTAAAGAAAGGAAATGGAAATGAGAACAAACATGAGAGCCGAACGGTCTCTAACAGTGAAGCCAATTAGAGACCAAACAGTGTAATTGTAAAAACAAACATAATAGCAAACGTAACAACTCAGAACGTAAATCGCACCACGACAAAACCAGAAAATGGGAATGATTCAAAACGTTAAGCAAAACGTAAACGAAAGTAGAAAATGAACATGAACGCAAATTCCAATGAAAGCATAAAATCAAACACGTGAAATTAGAAGCATGAAATGAAAAGGAAATTGGAAGCAAGAAATAGAGCCATTCGAAAAGTGCAAACGAGAATGGAAACAGTGCATGAAAATGAAATGAACAGTAACTCGCAGAATAGTAAAACACAACCATCATTGAAAGAGATGATGAATAGTAAAATGAAACAGTGAAGAAGACAATGAACAGTAAAATGAAACTGAGAAGAGGATGCTACAATAATTTCAACTCTTAAATTGCAATGTAAGCAAGATTCAATACATGAAATGAAAAAGGAAACAAATCCTAAACCTCCCCAAAGGGGGAGGAGGAAGAAAATGCTCCCCAAGAACAGAAAAACTAAGTAGCGGCGGGGAGACTTGTAGAGAAATCTGCTTTTAGGGTTTTATACAAACCAAAAGACCAAAAATGCGCTTCTAATGGGCTTGTCCTACAAAATGACCTACAATTGGGCCCAAAGTCCTAAGGTTTGACCTAATGACCTTTTAAAATGAAATTAAACTACACTATTGACGTGGTCACACTCTTTTAGTCCAGAATATTATTCCAAACACTGTTGCTGATCACTCCATCTGACCGTTCGGTCATTAAGGATCAGACCGTTTGGTTCAGTGGTACTCTGCAGGCTCAGGAACTGATTGATGCAAACTTCATCAGACCGTTCGGTCATCAAGCTCTACATGTTTCTCTGACCATTCGGTGCAACACTGCTCAAACCGTTCGGCCCAGCCTTCACCATTCGGTATGGGCTTTCAAAACCGTTCGGTATATGCGTCCACAGACCGATCAGTACTGTGATACTCAGCCATTCGGTGTAGACTCTAGCTGATCGTTCGGTCGAGGCTTCCACCAAGGCTTTCTGAGCTCGTTCGGTAATGACTTTTGCAAACCGTTCGGTTACGACATACCATTCAGACAAGCCTTTACAAGACCGTTTGGTTAAGGCTTTAGTAGACCGTTCGGTTGGGCGAATTCTCTACCGTTCTGTACACTGCTTCACAGACCGTTCAGTCATCTTCAGCAAATCCTTTCTCAACCTTTCAACAATGATTGTCCTGCACAAAATGATTGAAATAATTAAGCCCAAATAATTCAAATTAATTAAAATATGAATTAGTCTTGAAATTTAGCCCAAATAGTGAAAATGAGATAAAAATGGAGAATTAAACATAATTCACTAACACAATATAGTGCAAAAAGCTAAGTTAGTAGTAGAAAATAATGACTCATCAGTGATCAATGAAGGATATCCTAGGGGTGCCTTGCTGGTTGCACCACGGGCACAGCTCTGGATCTCATCAGCTATGACTTGACCTATGTCAATATTAAGGCTCTTGAGAATACAATAGAGGAGGATAGCCCTAGGAATAGTGATGTTAGAAACATGAGAGCAGGACTGGATGTTGGCATGAGAGAATGTCATCCAATACTTCGCCAGAGGCGTCAAATGAGGTCTAGTAAGGTGGATGGGTGCCCTAGACTTGTTCCTCTGAAAATGCCCTCTAGGCATACATAAGGTTCGCTCCACATCCTCATAATCCACCCCTTCCAGCATGGATGAGGCAAACTGACATTGCTCCCCATCCCACTCTATACCAAGGAAGCAATTAATAGCATTAGCATAAAAAATAACCCTATTTCCTCTCACGTAGCTGAAGTACGTCTCTTCTTCTCCCCCAAATGCTTTGGAATTTGTGTAAAACTCTTTAACTATTTCAACATTGGCGAGAGAGAGGTATACTGCCAGGTGGCCCCAGTCTCTATTTATCAGATCCCTTCCAAACTGGGGAGCTAAAGTTGGTATGGAAGTCACCTTCGTTTCCATTAGCAATTTTCTTCCCTCCACTTGTGGGAAGTATCTTTCATGAGCCGAGGTTCTGAAATTGTCTGAGTGAAACTGCTCCTTCTCCTTCCTTTTTGTTCCCTTTTCTTTGGAAGCAAGGGTTTTAATCCTTTTGCCTGAAGAAGATGTCATTCTTGCATAGAAAAATTCATAGACGAACCCATAAATCACCAAGAATTAGTTCCCTAAAATCAAAAACTCTAATTATTTAGAAAGAGGGTATAATAGAGAACCCTCAACACCAACTGCACAGAACAAAATAGCCAAAAACTGAACACAACAAAAAATTCAAAATCTGCCACTGCCTCTTGCCGCTTGGGCGCCCCTTAGGGGGCGCTTGAGCGGCGCGCGGTGCAGCCAAGAGTGACCTTGTTGTTCAATCCTTTTCCGAATCAGTTTTCACCCAATATAGATCGAAATTGGCACAATTTAATCAGTCCAAACAGTGAGAAATCAAGCATAAACATTATAGGGCATAAAAAATCAAACTTTCTCATCCAAACCTTACATAAATCAAACTTTAAAGTGCTCAATTCATAACCTAACAAGAACTTACTTGATTGAAGACAAGAAAACAGATATTGAAGCTCAAATTAAGTACACCAATCTGTCCCTTAGCAGCCACACAATCAAAAACCCCAAACTTTGATGGTTGGAAAGTGCAAATCAAGTGAGAAATAAGGTTTTTGGTGGAAAAGTGAAGGGGGAAAATGAAGAGAGGACTTTGGAGAAGTGTTTAGGGAGGCTAGAGTGAGGAGAATATGAGAAAGAGGGCTTGGGCGAACCCTAGGGTGTGAAAATAAGAAGTGGGTTGAAATCCCACTTAAGCCCCAAACTTAGAAACCAAGTCTGCAGTCGCGCCGCCCGGGCGCCCTTTAGAGGCCGCTCAAGCGGTGGGCGACACTTTTCCGCTTTGCTTTTTAGTGGGTTTTGGGTGATCCTGGCCCTGAGTTCGAAGATTCAACTAAGACTTTTTCAGTTTCTTTTCCCTAATCCTCACAACAACTCTTAAATGAATCAATTCATCTCTCTTCACCCCTCAAACATTCAAACTAAGCACACTGAAATCACACACAAACAAAAACTAACGCAATAAAAGTTTGTAAAACACTAGGTTGCCTCCCAGCAAGCGCTTATTTAACGTCACTAGCTTGACCCAATAAGCTCATGTCACATCTTTGATCTTGGTGTTAATTTTTCCTTCTCCACACCAAATGGTCTTCAGCGATTCCCTGTTCACCTTTTTTATTCTCCTGGAAATTGGAGATTCAATCTCTATCAGTCCATCAATTCTGAGTTCTTTCACAATCCATAACTTTTTGTTGAATCTCACTGGAATCCCTGGTCTAAATTCTTCATGTTTCTCCAAGGGATCCTGATGAACACTTTCTCCTTTGCTATCTTTTTCTTCCTCCTTTACCTGTGACAAAAAGAACTTTTTACCTTTCTTACCTAGCTTGGCAACTACAATACTAGTTTCTGGTGTACCTCCACTTGAAGTCCCGAGACTAGTCTTCTTCACCTGGATTGGCTACTCAGCATTGAAGACATTGAAAATCACCTCCTCTTCTTGGTCTTTAAGTGCTATAGTTCCATCATCAACATTAATGATTACCTTGGTCGTTTTCATGAATGGCCTTCCAAGAATAATAGGGATCTCCAAATTTTCCCCCATCTCCATTATCACAAAATCTACCAGGAATTTGAGATTTTCAATTTGAACCATTAAATCTTCCACCATACCATAGGGCTTTTTAGTGGATCCATCAGCCATAAACAGAGTCATCCTTGCAGGTTTGACTTTAAGATCACCAATCTTTTCCATAACAGATAAGGGCATCAAATTAATAATGGACCCTAAATCGATTAGGGCTTTCCCTATTTTATGATTCCCAACAGTACAGGGAATGGTGAGACTTCTTGGATCTTCAAACTTAGGAGGAAGTGTCTTTTGTAAGATCACGCTGCACTCTTCCTGTACCTCCATTGTCTCCTCTTTTAAATATTCTTTTCTTTTAAGGAGGTTCTTCAAAAACTCAGCATTTTCAGGAATATGTTGCAATGCTTCAGTGACAGGAATTCTAATCCCTAATTCTCTAGAAATTTTCTCAAAGCACCCTAGTTGTTTTTCTTTCTCTTTTCTGGGGTACTCTTAAGGGTGATTAAGCTTTTTCTCTAATTTTTCTTTTTCTCTCTCAACCTCTTCATTTTTCTTTCTCTCACTATCCTCTTTTTTTTTTCTTTTTCTATCAAATTTTCTTTTTCTTTTCTCTCACTCTCTTCTTTTTTTTCTCCCTCAACTTTTCTTTTTCTTTCTCTCTCATCTTTCATACTCACAATAGCGTTACATTCTTCTTTGGGGTTAACTTCAGTATTAGCCCCAAAACTTCTAATAGGCATCTCTTCCAACTTCTTAGCCATTTGACCAACCTGCATCTCTAGATTTCTTATAGCAGAAGGATTCAAGGGCTTAATTTGTTATTCAACAAGTAGTTGATGACACAATTTTTTCAAGGGCCACAAGTGCAAAACAAGCTTGGAACACAATACAAGAGGAGTTTCAAGGAAGTGACGAGGTACGCAATGTTAAACTTCATTCTCTAAGACGAGAGTTTGAATTATTAAGAATTAAAGAATCTGAGACCATTAAAGACTACTATTCTAGAATAAAAGAAATAGTTAGTCAGATGAGAACCTATGGGAAAGCATTCTTGACAAAAAGATTGTTGAGAAAATTTTAATTTCTATTCCCCAAAAATATGATGCAATCGTAACCGCGATTGAACAAACAAAAGATTTGGCTACATTGTCAGTCACACAACTAATGGGCTCTCTTGAAGCTTATGAACAAAGATTGAAAAGGCATGAAGAAGACTCGGTTGAAAATGCCTTTCAATCAAAACTAAAATTATTGTCTTAGAATAAAGAATATGAAGGAAATAAAATTAGGAAAGAAATTTCTAGAAATATAGAAAATTCTAGAAGCTTCTCTATGACTCGTCAAGGAAAATATCCTCCATGTGGCATTTGTAAAAAGACAAGTCACTTGGAAAAAGATTGTTGGCATCATGGAAAACCTCAATGCAAGTATTGCAAGAAGTTTGGTCACATAGAGAAGTATTGTCGTAATAAAAATAGACATCAAGCAAACTTTGCGGAAGAAGATAATCAGGAGAAACTCTTATTCTATGCCAATCAAAAATCTCCTCGTAGAGAAGGAAGTTGGTACTTGGATAGTGGATGCAGTAATCACATGGCGAAAGATCAAAGCATCTTCAAAGACATTGATAAATCTATCAATGTCAAAGTTCGACTAGGAAATGACACCACAGTGGAGTCTCGAGGCAAAGGAACTGTCATGGTGGAGACAAAGAAAGGTACAAAATTCATCATGGATGTTTTACTAGTTCCAAATCTTAAAGAGAATCTTTTAAGTATTGGCCAAATGATGGAGAATGGATATTCTCTTCATTTTGAGAAAGATACATGCAAAATTTATGATAGTAAAATGATAGAAATTGGCCAAGTAAAAATGGAGACGAGAAATAGAAGCTTTCCTATAAGCTTCAAACCTAGAACTAATATTGCCATGAAGGTAGAAGTTGATGACTCATGGCTTTGGCATAGGAGATTTGGCCACTTCAACACACATGCCTTAAAGCTTTTATATCAGAAAAACATGATGGAGGCAAAGGAACTGTTATTTTTAAACTTAATTTTGACATCAAAAACACCCTTTATGACTTAGAATCTAGATTGAAATCATGTTTTTGCTTAATTTGTGGAAATAAGAGAGTTAGATGGGTTTTATGCTTGGTTTTCCTTGTTTTGGCAGGAACTTAGAAGAATTAGATGAAAGAAGTTGAAGTAGCAAGGAATTGGACTCAAGAAAGGAAGGAAAAGTGCACAATTCAAGTATCGCAGTCACCGCTCAACGCCAATTCACTGCTGAGCGCTAAGCTTGCTTGTTGAGTACACTGTCTCGCGCTTAAGCGTCATCGCAGAAGGCTAATTCTGAGTGCCGCACTCACCGCTCAGTGCCATTT
The DNA here is from genome assembly GCF_029865625.1 of Vigna umbellata. NCBI lineage: Eukaryota > Viridiplantae > Streptophyta > Magnoliopsida > Fabales > Fabaceae > Vigna > Vigna umbellata. The sequence continues at coordinate 3,915,854 of NC_142173.1, forward strand.
TACCGCTGAGCGCTGTTTAATTGGGCTTGGGCCAATTTTCTATATTTTTAATAAACTATATAAGGGTTTAGTCGACCTAGGATTTATATCTTTGGATAGAAAGAGGCGAAATTATACTCCTTTCACCCCTTGGAGGCAGATTTTGGATGCGAAAGCTCCGATCTTCAACTTTTAGGATTCTATCTTTCGTTACTTTCATCTAGTCTCACCATGTCTATGGTGAACTAAACCTCCATTGTTGTTTGGGAAACGATGTAATCCTTTGAAACTCTCATGTATTGAATTGATTCTTGATTATATATTCTTAATTAATTGTTAGGGTTTTTCGTCTATCCTCTATGAATGCTTTGTTTAACTCATTCAATTGCATGATCATTGATTTTGTCACTATGGACACATGTGAGGAAATCTAGAACAGGGGAAATTCTCCCGGAAGCAATATTACCTTGACATAGGAATAAGAGGATTGGTTGCCTTTAAGCTTCTATGCGAATGTAATTCATGAATAATTGCTAGGGAGACAAGACATTGTAAACTAGTGATTAGGAGTAGGCTTTCTTCATCGAGACATCGAGTTTAAGGTAAATTAGAAAGTGGCATTAACATTAATGAAGAAAGATGAATTCATGAACACATGAGAGTGGATAAGATAAGTCAGAAACCCTAAAAACATCATCATTCCATATTTTACATCAATCACTTTTGCATCTTTCAATCCAATTGATCAAAACTTGCATTCATATTTATTTTTCGCAATTCAACCACAATGATTTTGTTTACAAGTCTAATTTAATCAAGAAATCACATAATTGTCTAGGCCGTGAGTCCTTTAGGAAACGATACTTGGTCTTACCATTTATTATTACTTGATACAATTCGATACACTTGCCGAAGTTTTAACAAGTTTTTGGCGCCATTGCCGGGGACTCGTGGTTTAAGTATTCTATTTGTGTGATTATTGATTAGCTTTGACTTGATTTATTTTTTTTATCTTTTTATTTTATCTTTTTTTTTTATCTTTTTTTATCTTTTTGTGCTAACAATTGTTTCTAGGGTTTTGTTTTCTTGTATATGCAGGATACAATTCGAACTAGGAGCAAGAAAACAACAGATCCTCTTCTTGAAGGATTGGACGAGAGTAGACGGAGAAGGAGAATCCGAACGTCTAGAGAATTATTTCCTTCTCCGGAGACACTTCTACAACCCTCACCACAAAGATCTAACCAAAGTACTGAAGAGATGGTCGAAGAGAATAATGGTAGACGTACTCTGGCGGATTACACCATTGTTGTTGGCCCTCATCACTTTAATAGCATTGTTAGGCCGAGGGTCAATGCTGCAAACATGGAGGTGAAACCGGCGTTGATACAATTGGTGAAGAGCAACCAATTTAATTGACTGTCTCATGAAAGTCCATATGAACATCTAACCACATTCAACGAGATTTGCAACACTGTGAAGATCAATGGTGTACCGGATGATGCAATAAAGCTAAGTTTGTTTCCTTTCTCATTGGGAGGCAATGATGAGCTATGGTTGAATTCTTTCCTAGAGGATAGCTTTACTGAATGGGAAGTCGTGGTTTCAAAGTTTCTAAACAAGTACTTCCCACAATCCAAAATCAACAAAGGGAAGCAAGAAATTTCTTCTTTTAAACAAGGCATGGAGGAAATGCTAGGTCAAGCATGGGATAAATACAAGAGCTTGTTGAGAAAGACGCCCACTCATGGCTTTGATGAAGCAACAATAGTCATTCTTTTCCTTGGAGGTCTTGGTTCACAAACCAAATTGATGCTAGATGCCTAAACTGGAGGTAATATTAAATGCAAGACTCCAGAGGAAGCTTTTGAATTGATAGACAACATGGCTACTAATGACAACAAGATGCATAGTGAAAGAGAAGCTCCACCTCAACAGAAAGGAGTCTTACAATTGCAATCTCAAGATGCCTTGCTTGCTCAAAATAAAATCATAACTCAACAGTTTGAGAATTTGACAAAGACACTCGCTCAGTTGCCAAAGGAGCTAAAAAACGTTTCACAGGTTCATCAACAACTTTGTGAATTATGTGGTGGTGACCATATCAATGGTCAATGTTCTTTTCCAGTGGAGGCCCTAGAAGATTTCAATTTTATGGGCAATCAATTTCAAAATCAATTTCAATACCGCCAAGGGAACTTCAACCAAGGGTGGAAACCTCACCCAAGCATGGGTCAAGGTCAGAATGGACAAGCTGGACAAGCAAAACAAGTTAATAGACCACAACAACAACCATCATTATGGCAATAAGTATCTACATTAAATGAGAGATCAACAAAGCTAGAAGAAACTCTTCAACAATTTATTCAGGTGACTATCTCCAACCATAAAAGCATTAAAGCTGCAATTAGAAATTTGGAGATACAGGTTGGCCAAATGGCTAAGAAGTTTGAGGATATGCCTGACAGGAGTTTTGGGGCTAATACTGAGGTTTAACCTTAAGGAAGAGTGTAAAGCTATTGTGAGTATATGTGATGAGAGGGTGGATGAAAAGAGAAAGAGAGTTGAGTTAGAAAACAGAGACCAAAAAGAAGAGAGAAAAGGTGAGGATGAGAGAAAAGAGAAAGAAAAGAAAAGGGGAGAGAAAAATTGTGAGAAAAGTGAAAGAGTTCTTGCTTATCCTAAGGGGAGTGAAAAATTTGATAAAGAGAGACAACACAATCGTTTTAAAGAGATCTTCAAGCTATTGGAGATTAAAATACCTTTGATTGAAGCACTGCAACAAATTCCTGTTTATGCAAAGCACATGAAGCAAATCCTTGCAAAAAAGAGATATCTAGAGGAGGAAACTATGAATGAACAGGGAGATTGCAGAGCTATTTTGGAGAAACCACTTCCTCCAAAAGTGAAAGATCCAGGAAGTTTTACTATTCCTTGCATCATTGGGAAGGAGAATATATGGAAGGCCTTAATTGATTTATGGTCAAGAATTAATTTGATGCCCTTATATATGCTTGAAAGGATTGGTGATTTTGAAGTCAAGCTAACAAAGGTGACTTTGCTCATGGCAGATGGGTCTTCAAAGAAACCCTATGGTGTAGTGGAAGATGTTGTGGTTTTAATAGAGAAACTTAAATTCCTGGTGGACTTTGTGGTGATGGAGATGGAGGAAGATGAGAAGATCCCAATTATTCTTGGAAGGCCGTTTATGAAACGACAAAAGTAATCATCAATGTGGATGATGGGTTGATAGTGCTTCAAGACCAAGAGGAAAAGGTGATCTTTAATGTTTTCAAAGTTGAACAACAGATTCAAGAGAAGGAGACTAAGCATAAAGCTACATGTAAGGATGCAACAGTCACTAGCCCTAAAGTTGCAAAGCCGGTCACCAAAGGTAAAAATTCTTTCTTGTCACAAGTTAGGGAAGAAGAAAAAGATGGCAAAGGAAGGATGGTTCATGATGACTTGATGGATGCACAATTCAAACATGGCACACCAATAAGATTCAAGAACAAGTTGTGGGTTGTGAAAGATTTCAAAGAGAATGGAGTGATAGAAATTGAAGCTCCATATTCAAGAAGAATCAAGAAGGTGGACCGAAAGCAATTGATGAGTTGGTGTCATGAAAGCAAGAAGAACACCGACACTAAAGATGGAACTTGAGCTTTATTAGGTCAAGCTAATGACGTTAAAAGAGAGCTTGCTAGGAGGAATCCTAGTGATTTGAGAACATTTATTTCTTTGAATTTATTTATTTTGGTGATGTAATTTGAAACTTTGGAACATTGTTACATTTGGGTTTATCATCTACTGATGGATGCTAGGTTGGTGAGTATTTACTGAAGGATACTCAAAAGGTACACCTACTGAAGGGTGATGGTAAGATTTGCACCTATTGATGGTGTTGGAAGAATTTAGGTCAGGTTCGTGGCGTTAAACAAGTGCTACTTGGGAGACAACCTAGTTGATTGAATTGGTTTTTTTTTGTTGTTTTGGTTTTGTTCTAGTTGCATTGTAGGGTTTGATTGTTGAAGGTTTGAGTGCTGTGAGAGACTAAGTGCATTAATTAAGTGAGAGTTTATGGAGGGAGTGGAAAATATATGAGAGTTGAAGTTGAGAGGCATTGGTAAAGGATGCTTAGGGCAAGCTAGGAAGAAGGAGAATGAGTATCGCTCTTACCGCTCAGCAGTAGCTACCGCTGAGCACGAACTCGCTGCAGATTGTGCTGTTTGGGTTTTTAAAAGTTGGGCTCAACAGGGTTTTTCTAACCCTAGGGCGCGTCTAGGCCGCAGCTTTCAGATCTCATTCTTCCCAAACACTCTCAAGCACTCTCCAAAGAGTTCTCTCCACTTTTCCCTTCATCCCCCTTCACAAAACCTCTCTTTCAACCATTTTTGCATCAAGTTTCCATCCAAGTTTGGGGTTTTGTGAGAGCATTGTTGTTAGGGGTTGATTTCTTCACATTCATAGAGCATTCTTCACACATTTAGCATCTTCACCCAAGTAAGTACATGCATTTTATATTCTAGGGTTTTTGAAAGCATGAATTGGTATGAATATGGTTGTCTAAGCATGATTCTTGAGGTATTTTGATGTTTATGCATGATTGGATGAACTAACCACTGTTTGGACCAATTAACTTGTTTGGTTTGGGACTGAAACTAGGAAGAATGCATGTGGGTGGAGATTAGAAGCAATTTTGGGCTAATCTGCAAATCGCCGCTCAGCGAAAATTAGCCCTAAGTGCGATTTCTACAGAATTTTGATTCTTGTGTTCTGCTTGCTGTTCTCGGCACAAGTGGCGCTGAAGGGTTTTGTTTTTCTCTCAACGGTGATAAAGAGAGTTTTAGGGAGTTGTTTGTGGTTTACTAATGCTTAAGGTTTCTTGTGGTTTTGTGAATTGTGTTTGATGCAAGGATGGCCTCCTCATCGGGCAAAAGAATCAAGATTGTGGGAAATAAGAGGAAGGAACCGAAGTGCCCCTATTCCAACAAGTTCCTATCCCGTAGACATGAGCAACACTTTCTCACTATCCAATATAGAAGGCTCTTGATGGAGCGGAAGGCGGATTGGATACTAGACTTGGCTCCACAATTTGGAGAGGATCTGGAGAGCAGAAAGTGGGAGAGAATAGCTACGTACCCTGCACCAGCCAACATAGCAGTGGTCAAGGAGTTTTATACCATTGTAAGACCATTGGGTGACTCTCACACAGAGGCATATATGAGCTATGTTAGAGGAAAAATCATTCGGTATGATCCTGACTCTATTAATAGGTTTTTGCACACTGACTAGACTGGTGTACAGTGTCAGTTTGCTTTGAACATGGAAGAGGGAGCAGAGTTTGATGATATGGAGAGTGTGCTATGTGTGCCTAGAGGGCATTTTCAGAGGAAAAGGAATGGTGCGGCAGTGCATATTAGGAGAGCTGATCTGACTCCCATAGTAAAATACTAGATGACAGTTTCTCATGCTAATATCTAGCCTTGTTCTCATGTCTCTGATATTACTGTCAGTAGGGCCATTTTTCTGTACTGTGTGCTTAGAGGGATGAGCATTAACATTGGACAGGTCATAAGTGAGATTCAGACTTGTGCCAGTACTATGAACAACAAGGCATCCTTGGGGCATCCATTTCTGATCACACACCTTTATGAGTTAGTTGGGGTTAACACTTCTTCACCACAATTGGAGCTTCCTAGGAAGGCGATTGATGAAGCCTACTATAGATAGTATTGTGGAGGAGATGAGGTAGCTCAGCCAGTACCACCACGACGTCCTTCTAGAAGGAGAGGACCACCACAAGCACATGCACCGCCTCATGATGCAGAGCCTTTTCAAATGAGGGACATGTATATGTCTCTGATGGAGGACATGTTGTAGTCTATTCACAGAGGGTAAGTAGCTACAACAGAGATGATAATAGGGATGTATGATACACCCCCTGGAAGACGATGGACTATGGATGAATTCAACAATGTGGTGGCATGGCCAGAAGAGCAGGCACAAGGCAGTGGAGTTGGAGCAGCTGAAGCTCCAGCTATGGAGGAAGATGATGAGGATGATGATGATTTTGAAGATGCTGAAGAAGGAGAGGAGGAAGATTCTAACGATAGCATGGGTTGATGAGGAGTTGAGAAAACATCTAGAGATGGATGCTATCAGCACTAGAGCAGAACTTTTCTTAGCTTTTGTTTTGTTTTATTGAACTTATTTGCTTCTATTTTTAGAATAGGGTGTGATGTACTCAGTTTGAAACTGTATCTGATGTGATAGTTTGATTGATTTGTGCATGATGAGTATTGCTTGATGATGCTTGGATATTGATTGATGTTGAGATTGTACACCATATGCTGATATACAGGTGGTTGTTCACAAGTTATGTGAACAGATGCATGATGTTGTGATTGTGATTATGATTCTAAGCAGAATTTGTATCTGGAATATATGGAATGAGCCTATATGTGAGGTTTTGAACTCTAGAGTTTTTGTGAATGATGATTATTACTTTGAAAGCATGAAGGACTCTGCCCAGGTTTCTGTGATTGAATCAATTGCTTGCATGTGTCATATGATCAAGGTCATCTGTTGTTATCCCTTTTTAGCCAATGTATGATTTTAGCCCAATAAAAGAGAGCATAATGTGTTCTATCCTTTGAACCTTTAGCTTTAAACAGGATTTGAAAACCTTTGTGAAAATATTTACCCTGAGTTAAGTTGAGAATATTTTTGGTATTGATAAAGGTTCAAGTTTGGGGTTGTTGGGAAATTTGAAAAGGGAAAATACATAAGCATTGAGGTAAGTGTTGAGAAAATGGAAAAGCAAAAGAAAAAAAGAAAGAAAAAGAAAAGCTCAATGCAAGGGAAAGTTGGGAAGAAGTGAGAATGGTTGTGAATGAATTTCTTAACTCAAGGATTTTGTGATCTAGAAAAACCAATTTTCTTCTTAACCCAACCACATTATAAGCCATATAAAGTCCTTGTAATGATGCTTGCTTGTGAATGTGTTTGATTGTGTTTAAATGAAAAGCAAAGTTGATCCATGTGGCATTGTGATAGTAGAGTGAATGAGTGACCTCTATATACACTTGTGTGATTGCGTGAAACACTTTATCTGGTGATAAATTATTCCATGAGAACTTGATTACATCTATGCTTAGTTAATTGATAATTCATGAGAATAACATCTGTTGGATAGTATGTGATTATGTGAACACCATGATGAGTAATTGTGAATCAAGGCATGTGTGCCTCTTGACTGAATTCGATTTGATGAGTTGATTTGAGTAATTACTTGTCTTGAAAGAAAAAGTTTTTGAATGTGTTGAACTGTTATATTGATTGGTGGAAGACTGAGTTACATCTTGTTTGCTTGAGGACAAGCAAAGTTCTAAGTTTGGAGTTGTGATAACAGTTGAAAAACTGTTATTTTTATACTTAATTTTGACATCAAAAACACCCTTTATGACTTAGAATCTAGCTTGAAATCGTGTTTTTTCTTAGTTTGTGGAAATAAAAGAGTTGGACGGGTTTTATGCTTGGTTTTCCTTTCTTTTGCAGGAATTTAGAAGAATTGAATGAAAGAAGTTGAAGTAACAAGGAGTTGGACTCAGGAAAGGAAGGAAAAGTGCACAATTCAAGTATCGCAGTCACCATTCAGCTTCAATTCACCGTTGAGCGCCAAGCTTTCTTGTTGAGTAAACTGTCTCGCGCTTAAGCGTCATCACTGAGGGCTAATTCTGAGTGCCACACTCACCGCTCAACGCCATTTTACCGCTGAGCTCCGTTTAATTCGGCTTGGGCCAATTTTCTGTATTTTTAATAACTATATAAGGGTTTAGTCGACCTAGGGTTGATATCTTTGGACAGAAAGAGGCGAAATTATACTCCTTTCACCCCTTGGAGGCGGATTTTGGATGCGGAAGCTCTGATCTTCAACTTTTAGGGTTCTATCTTTCATTATTTTCATCTAGTCTCACCATGTCTATGGTGAACTAAACCTCCATTGTTGTTCGGGAAATGATGTAATCATTTGAAGCTCTCATGTATTGAATTGATTCTTGATTATATATCATTTACTTCATTAATTGTTAGGGTTTTTCCTCTATACTCTATTCATGCTTTGTTTAACTCACTCAATTGGATGATCATTGATTTTGTCACTATAGAGACATATGAGGAAATATAGAATTGGGGAAATTATCCCGAAAGCAATATTACCTAAACATAGGAATAGGAGGATCGGTTGCCTTTAAGCTTATGTGCGAATGTAATGCATGAATAATTGCTAGGGAGACAAGACATTGTAAACTAGTGATTAGGAGTAGGATTTCTTCACCGAGACATCGAGTTTAAGGTAAATTAGAAAGTGGCACTGACATTAATGAAGAAAGATGAATTCATGAATACATGAGAGTGGATAGGATAAGTCAGAAACCCCAACAACATCATCATTCCATATTTTACATCAATCACTTTTGCATCTTTCAATCCAATTGATCAAAACTTGCATTCATGTTTATTTTGCACAATTCAACCACAATGATTTTGTTTACAAGTCTCATTTAATCAAGAAATCACATAACTATTTTGGTCGTGAGTCCTTTGGGAAACGATACTTGGTGTTACCATTTATTATTACTTGATATGATTCGATACACTTGTCGAAGTGTTAACAATTATCTGAGTTCTTCATACACCTCATTGACTTATCTGGAGTTCCTACCGACCTATATGAATACATATCAAATAGCTTAGTGGACTTCCTACCAACTCATATAATATGGTTGGAAGTCCAAATAGCTCGATAAGGGGCTTATCAGGCTATTCAGACTATCTAGGCTTCCCACCACGCTATTTGAGTTTCTCATGCCTCTTACAAGGCTATTCGAACTTTCGGCCGAACTATTTGAGTTCTCCATGCACTTTACTCACCTGGGCTATCAAGACTTCCTATCAAGCTATCTAAGTTTTTCATGCACCTTACTAGACTATCTGAACTTCCCACCAAGCTATCTTGATGTCTTGCTTACCTGAGGATACATTATACGTATTTTAATCAGATTGAAGACGTAATATCGTTTGCCATGTAAAAAAAACTAACGATATTGGTAATAGATAACCAAATCCATAATTTCTAAAATAAAAAGAACCTAAATAGGATAAATTTTGGAAATAAACAAAAAAACCAAAAGGTGTTAAATAATTTAGGGGCTAAAAATATTATTGTCCCTAATTTTAACTTGTAAAGAAGTCATAGTTTGAGATAACTAATGTTTTAACCTTTAAGTTCATTAAGATAATGTCATTAAACGAATCATTACATATAGAGCTATCAAAACGGGTAACCCGACTCAACTCGGCCCAGCTCACCACGGGTTTGTCACTCAGTGAGCCAACCCAACCCGACTCACTTATTAGCTAGCTGAAAAAATTCGAATCTGACCCGGCCCACCACGGGTTGCTGAGTTAAACGGGTTGGCTCACTAACTCACTTAATTATAAGTTTTTTTTAAAATAAAAAAATTTATAATTTTTTTAATTCAAATGTAAATAAATTTCACTCTAAAATATGATAAACTCTAAAGACAATTCAAAATAAAAACAAAATTATCATACAATCCAAGCGTAATGAAAAAACAAGCACAAAAGGTAAACAAATAAGTTTTTAATATTGATAATTTTTGTATCACTTGTCCATTTATAATGTTAGAGTCTTGAATAGATAAATCTATAATATTTTTCTCTCTTGAAACATCTTTTTTTTTATCCTTTTCTACAAAATAATAAAAAAATGTTAACTAATAATATTAAAACACAAAATAATAAATAATTAAATTAAATTAGGTGGGTTGGTGAGTCAACCCAACTCACCACGGGTTCAACCTAGATGAGTTGGGTTCTAAGTGAGCCGGATTGAAAACTAATCCGCATAAAAATAATTACATATTTTTTAAATCCAACCCAACTTAAATGCGTAGTGGACTAAATTGGCTCACGAGTTACAACCATTTTGACAACACTAGTTACTTATCAAATGTTATCATTTTAATTTTTGAAACTCCTATAATAATTTTGTCTTTTTAAATGTTTTAAAAGATTGAAAGATAAAATCTATTTAAACTGTATTTAATCTCTGTAATGTAATAGAATAAGAATAAATAAACTCTTATCAGAATGAACATATATATATATATATATATATATATATATATATATATATATATATATATATATATATATATATATATATATTTAAAGTGATATTTTTAGATAGGTTAGACAAAATATTTTGTTAAATAGAATTGGTTTCAGTAGAATACTCGCGCATCAATTACAGTGGTTTTTATCATTAGATAAACTTTTCAAAAACATTTTTATAAAAGAAAAAAATTAAAATAATTTTCCATAAGTTTAAATTACTTTATGTATAAACCAATTTATGGAAAGACAAATTTCATTTATTTTTTTTAGAAATGTTTTTGAAAGTATTTAGTTAAGAAACAATTATGTACATAACAAAAACATATATATTAAAAACGATTACTTTCATAAACATAAATTTCATATTTTGCATACTTTTTCTCACAACTTTTACAATAATTTGGAGCGAAAAACAATTACACAATACTTGGCCTGTTTTTATAATAAGTAATAAAGTAATAATAGTAGTACACAAAGGGAGAGAGAGAAATGAAAGAGACCATTCCATATTGGTTTTAAGTGAAAAAGTTTAGGACAAAAGCCCAGTTAAAGCCCAGACTTGAAGCCCAATAGCCAAAACATTTAACTTAAAAAATCCTTTTTCTTTGCAGAATGCATCATGCTTCTGTGGGGCACTGGATGTTTGGTTGCTTGAAGGATTTGCTCCAAGAGCAGCTGCATCATAATCACACTTGCATGTTTATTTCCTTCTTATAAGAGAGTAAGGATAATATGATACACTAACATATTTAATAAAAATAAAATGGTCTTAAAAAAAAGTGAATTTTTATAATTTTTTTTTTAGAAAAAGTAAAAAGTAAAAAGTAAAAAAGTTTAGTGTCAAATAAATATAAAAAAATTGTGTGTGTGAAAGTATATATATTTTTTTCCATAAATCCATTAACATGTATTTGGGTAAATTTCTTCTAAATTATTGTTAAAACTAAATTTTGCATAAGTTAATATGTAAAAATTCACTTTCTTGAAATATTTTTAATGCACAAATTATTTTTTAAATTTATAAGAATTGAAGTGTAGAATGAAGTCTGACACTAAATAAAAATAAAAAGGTGAATAATATGTTAAAAAGGTATAACTCATTATTAAAAGAAATTTAGATAAACAATAGTGTTAAATATATACTATACAAATTAATTTATGTTTTATTAATGCTGATTTAACAATTTAAACATGTTTTTAGGTAACTAGCAAGCAAAGTTTGATGTCAATTTCATTACCTGAAGGACTTGGTGCGGGACTTGTGCCTTTTTTTCCTTTCTCCAACTGATAAAAAACTTGAGCCTCTTGTGATTTGGGATCCATGTGCAAGAGTTCTGCTTCCATTGAAAAGTTATTATTATTAGATAACATTCATTTTTTTACTATTTTTATACTCTATGTTAAATGAGTGTAAAAGGACGTCATAATACCAACTTAATATTATGAAAAGAATATTACCAGGACACTTGGAGACATTGACAGGGGAATTGCATGCAGTGGGAAGATTCAAAGACAAAGTGACATTAATCTGAAGACCACCAAGGTCAGGATCATTGCGATCTTTGATGATTACACACAAACACTTCTTCTTGTTCTTCAGCACTTGCTTCAGACCACTGCAACAATCTGTAGTTGGAGCTGGTGCTTGACCTCCAACATAGGGCAAACATGTTGCTAGCCCCGCCAATTGCTGTGCGCAATCAGCTTTGTCATTTGACGAAGAATCTCCCATGGAAATGCCAACTATCACTGTTGCTACCAACAAGAACTTTGCCAGGGCTTTTGTCTTGTGCTGGTACCACATTTTGTGTAGAGTGTTCAGAAAATTAAGTGTGAGAGAGAGATGGGAAAGTGGTTGAGAAGAATGTGAGAATGGAAAGTGCTTAAATATTCAGAAATCAATATGGTGTTGGTGAAAGTATATATAAGTATATAGATATAACAAAACATTCTATATGCTTTTGAAGTGGTTCTTGAGTACCTTTTGAACCTTTGTTAAAATGGGGTTTTTGCCTTGTATATGATTGGATTATTTATTTTCAGTTGAGTTTATAAAAGTTTTTTCATTGATAATTTTGAGTTAAAAATATATATAGTTTTTTTTTTTTAATTTTAGGAGCCAATGGAAAGAAAGTTTATCAGCCAGCCTCCTAACTAGTCAAATATTAAAACGAAAAAAAAAGTCATAAAAAATTTTATGAGAAAAAACTATAAAACAGAAAGCCTATTTTTATACATCCAAGAAATTAACTTTTGGTTTCTTAATCAGTATAATTAGGATGACTAACATTATCTTAAAAAAAGTCAAAATTTGAAAACGATTTAAAGACAAAGTAATTTAATTCTTCCTTTTCATAATCGTTGGTGTCCTATTTTTGTTTTGCATGTCATTAAAAATTAATATATTGAATGGAAAACAATACTTATTTTATATAGTTAATTGGTATCATTACGATTTTTTTTTCTTTTCTGTATGTTATTAGTATCATAAAAATATAAAGAAAAAGGCAACGTCTTAAAATAATGAAAAAGATCATTGTGGGTGATTTTTATATTAAATTAAAATGTAATGAAAATAAATGATTTTAAGATAACATTACAATTATGATTAAGATTGAAACCCACAATAACAAATGTTAGTTGTAAACTAATGTTTCTTTTAATGTGTAAAAGGAAGAAAAGAATGGTGTGAACAAAACTACAAAAGTGTATTATAACTTTGTGCGTCACTTCACCAACCCACTAGGGCAAATGATGTATAGACACTTAGTGGCTTCTTGTGGCATGCGTGGAGGACAAGTGGCAAGAAACCATGATATCATATGATCCTTTTGGTGACTTCATATTCATTATTAGATGGCTTTATCTTCATTCACTTTTAGCCTATAGAGGAAAAAAAATTCTCTTCTACTCTTCCAAAACCAGATTGAAAGCTTTCATATTCATATGACAAAGCATGGGTGTTTGAAGTATGAAATAAAAGTATGCCTTAAAAGAGATTGTTTTTACTTCTCACAAAATGATGTTGAGAAAAAACAAGACTTAATTAATAAGAAACATTTTTTTAAACAATCTAAACTATTTTAAGATAAAAAAAATGCAAAAAAGAACTTTAAGTAGAAGAGTTTTGAAGTTAAATAAATCTTTAGATAAAGATTATTTTTACTTTTTCGCAACTTATTCTTCTCTTCTCATAATAAAACCGAAAACATATAAACTTAAATGTTAGATGTGAGTGTTAAAATTTTTAACTTTACCTAAAGATAAACTTTCATAGATTTTGTCGAATATGTCTCATTATATCTATACGTTGGTGTCATTTACTAATTTGAAATAACATTTTATCTTTGTATCTTGTTTTGGCAATGAACTTTCGAGTGTATTATATGCTCTAGTAAGTAAGAAGACTCAATGAATGAGGAGATGAGTTTTGTTTGAACAATACCTACTTTGGTTCATTGTTCAATGGATTTTAGCTACCCAGTTATACATTTATTTTTAAATGCAAGGAAGAAATTTCAAGAACCAATATGAAAAAGTTTAAGGCGAGATTGGTTTAGAGGTTTTGCCTCTCGGAAGGAGGAAATTGACTACAATGATTTATCCCCACAAATATATTAAAAATGTTGTTATCATGATTGTTGAGTTTAATCTCGAGTTATAACAAATGATGTTAAGACAATATTTTTCATGGAAACTTAGAAGAAACTATTTACATGAAATAACTATAAGGATTCAACATTACATGCGGACTAATCAACAATCTTTTAAGATGGTGTACAAACATGCTTATAGGATGCTATTGCACATGAAATATATATGGTTTTGTGATGTATTCAATAGTTTTCACTTGTCTCATCACAATGTATGTTATAAATATTGTGAGTAGGTTATTTCAAATGTTAAGTGAACGTATGTTATAAATATTGTGAGTAGGTTATTTCAAATGTTAAGTGAACTTATTGGTAAGCTCTTTTGATCTTTGGATACATAAATAAGTCTAAAAAAAATTAGTTTATGGTGGAGTTAGACATATGACTAAAATACTCCACTGAAAGATTTATAAACTCCAAATATACTAGCTGTTTGGGCACCGAAATCTCTCTAAACTGTGTTGAATGCTACTAGTTGAAAAACTAGTATAAGAAGATATTGGATCTATTGACAACTAAAGTTTAATACATTCAATTAAGTAAGCCTTATAGTAGTCTAACCAAAAAGCTAGTATAAATCTTTTTTGTTTATATATTCGACAATCTAATATTCGTTTTCAAATACCATTTCCATTACTTACTTTGGTTTAGAGTTGTTTTCCTATTGAACATATTAGGATTCATTTTTATGTTTTCATGGATATTTTTATTTCCTTCCAATTTCAAAGCATTTGTCTTCTTCAAATAGCAATTTTCTCTCTTGAATTTCAAAGAGCACAATCATCTTAAGGACTCATGTATGTATTAATGAAGGCACACTTTGAAATCCGAAGAGAGGAAAACACGTTTTGGAGGATAGAAATGCAATGAAATCTTACTGAAAGGAGGATATTCAGAAAACTTAAACCATAGTTCAAAATATGTTTAATGGTGAAACAATTTTAACAAATACCACTACCATTGCATAGTTTAATCTAATACAGTCTAAATGTTTATCATATTTGGATTATTCATTTCTTAAGTTTTCCTGAAATTGTTTCTTACGATCAAATTTCAGAGCAACTGAATTCTTTCTGTGAAGAACAACTTCAGGAAACTTAAAAACTAAATCATCAAAATATACAAAATGACGTCGGACGTTGTCAATGGCCGACGTTAATATACCAAATGACGTCGGATAATCACTTAATCCAACATCAAATACCTTCGAGGATTTCAAAAAAGAAATTCATTATTACAAAACATAGGCTCAAAAATGAAAATCAAACCAGTAAAAGAACCACATGCTATGTAAAATGGAAAAGGTTTTAGAATTCTAGATTTGTTAAGTTTTTGCTCTGGATTTCTATCATACCTTCAAGTTTCACAAAAACTATTCATAATGACAATGAATCAACGACAAAGAAATGCCTTGCTTTTGTGAACATGAAGGAGTTAATAGAAATCCAAAGACAAAAAATGAACAAAATGATTGAATGTTACGAAAGCTCTGTAGGGAAGCAAAAGTTTGGTGAATGGAGGTGTAGGGTTTTTAAAGGATCCAAAAACTCTTTTGAAAGTGAAATTGTGGAGAATATAAGGAGCGTTTCATATTCATTTATTTTGGTATGCACGTCTGTTGTTGTCTGAGCGGACGTTATATATTTACTTAGGGTACAGTTTAACGTTGTTTTGGTGTGTGGTCAGTGTTATTTATTTATTAACGTCGAATGGAAGGCCTAACAGATGTCTAACTTATTGCATTATTTACAACAATGTCACCAATCATTTTTAATGTTGGCTTGTTCATTTTCTGATATTGAATGTTAAACATTGTAGCCTTATTTTGCATTGGTGTATGTGAGGAAGATGTTCATCCTAATTCTTTTGATTTTCTCTAAGAATTACCCTTAATAAAGTAGATAGAGATCTGTTGACTACCTTAGTTTTCTAATCAGTTTGAGGGTTACATGTGATAGAAAACAAGAGTTTAGTTCCTAGCCTTTCCCATAAAGTTTTTCAAAAAGTGGCTAAGGAACTTAACATCTCTATTAGACACAATAGTTTTAGGTAAGTCATGCAATCTAACTATTTCTCTAAAGAAGAGTCTTGAAATGTAGCTAGCATCATGTATCTTGTGGTAGGGTATAAAATGAACTATTTTACTAAAACGATCTACCACCACAAAGATAGAATCATAACCCCTTTTAGTTATTGATAATCCTAAGACAAAGTCCATGCTTATGTCCTCCCAAGGGGTACTAACTATAGGAAGAGGTGTATAGAATCCATGGGGTATTATTTTAGACTTGGCATGTAAACAAGCTATGCATCTAGAACAATGTCTTTGAACATCTATTCTCATATGCAGCCAATAAAATTTGCTTTTCAACAGACTAAGAGTCATATCAACTCCATGATGGCCCATGAGTCTACCTCCATGACTTTCTTTTATAAGAAGCTTCTTAGTGGATCCTTGAGGAATGCAAAGTTTTCCTTTATTAAAAGAGATATCCCTCATAAAGGTAGAATCCATCAAAAGGCTTCTTAAGACATTATGCATATGTGGATGCAAATGTTTCATCATTTTTATATAATTCTTTTATATCATCAAATCCTAATATTGGAGAACCTAGGGAAACTAATAATGTATGCCTCTTGGATGATGCATCGACCACAACAGTAGTACTCTTCTTCTTATGTTTGATAGAAATAAACTTGTTTGAGCTTAATTTTGGCACAGAATGACACTATTTCGAAAATTTACCTTGCCACTTCCAATTATGTAGAAATTTTGTCCAATTAAACTACCAATTTTGAGTTGAAATGAAACAATGACTTGGGTAGCATGGAAAATGACTCTAACATATGCAACTGGACTTAGCCAAGTTGGAAACAACAACTAAATGACCAATCAAACTGATACTGGAATATTTCAAGGAAACTAGCACGGAGAAAAGCTATTACTAATGATAAAAAATGAAAGTATGATTCTAGCTTAGGTAATCGAGCTATGCTTCTACATTTCACTACTCATTTGGTTTACCTAGCCTCACACCACATTAACAAGCTCCAAAACTATAATGACATATATCAAATAGATTGTACAAGAATTGACTCAAACATAAATGCACCGAAAAGAATTTATCAGATTTCAAGAATTCAAACAAATTGAATGCATTGGCTCATTATCACCAAGGCCAAATTTCCTTCATTGGTTGATATTTGGCACACACATACTACTAACTAACAAATCAACACAATTTTTCAAACTTTAAAGCAAGTTAACAAGAACTATAACATAATGTAAAACAACATCATTTGAACTAATGCACATGACTAAAACATCACAGAAATTGAATTTAAAGCTAGAAATGACTCAAACAACTTAAATCCATCGATTAAAATGATAAAATAACAAATACAAGCACTAGAAACAATGAAACAATGGATTTAATCGGGCAAAATTGAATGAAACAATAACAACAATGGACTAACAGAAAGACAAAGCAAAGGAAAACAAAACAAGACATGGTAGAAATTCACTTTAAACAACACAAAATTGGATTGGAATGACTTATCTCACGCGTGGAGCTCGACGAAAGCTATGGAAACCACTTGGTGGAAGCCTCCTTGGTCTGGAACTTCAATTCCGGAAGCTGGAAGCCAAGGTGCAGCGGATTGGATGAAGCACGATGTGATTGAAGGTGTACTTTGGTGAATCTATGGTGTGTCTATTGCCTCAAGCTCAAACATCATATCCACTAAGGAAGGAAGCTAGAGGAGAAGAAAATGAACTCAGAAATAGAATGACTATCGAGCAAGCAAGGGCTAGAAATTTCTTCAACATTTCATTACTTGCATACGAAATGATTTACAAAGGATAACACACTCTTATTTATATAGACAGAAGGCTCTCTATTTTGCCAACTTTTCCCTTCGAAATTCAAATTAAAATCCTGTTGGAGAGGTCACACGTTGCTTGCCAAGTGACAAGGTAAAAGATTGAGCAACGTGTAAAAGGTGTAAGTGCAGACCACTCATTGTCATCTCCCTTTTCCAAGCCAATTATGAGTACCTCTTCTAGCTTCTTTCCATCCTTAAGATGTTACTTGAAGGGTTAGTCAATCACTCCACAAGAAGCAAAATCTCAAGTTGTATGAACCACTCAAGAGGCCAAGAAAAGATAAAATAAACACACAATTTGAAGGGCTAAAATCAAATAGAGGTTAATCGACAAGACATATAGAAGGAAAGAAAGACAAAATAAACTTAAGGCACAAAAACAAGTAAACTTCAAAAGGAAATTCCTAAGAAAGGTACTAGAATGGATGAATAAAACCAAAAAAACTAAGAGTAAAAATGATGTGATGATGTTAGCCAATAAAGATGAAATTTTCGACAACAAGAAATGGTTCACAAACAAGACCAATTTCCAAAATCAAAAATAGGTTTCTAGTTGTTATTGTTGTCGTCATTTTTTCTTTTATCACTTTTTTCACTTCTTTTGCCCCTTTTCTACTTTTCTTTAACTTTTATAGAGGGGAATAATCTTTTTCTTATATAAACTTGACACAACAACAACCAACATACTATTTTTCAATTTCATACCCATAATCAAAGGCTAAGACAATCAAAATTCATAGAAATTCATAAGGAATCAAGTCATTTTTTTGACAATTTCAAAATGACACTATGGAATCCTAACTCTAAGACCTTGTTTAGGAGTATAAACTAGCATGAAATAAGACCACACATGGTGACGTCCTCCATGGATGATTGGAGGTTAATCCTTGCTCGTTGGAGTTTCACAAAGATGAGAAGAGGGGATGGTAGTGGAATGAACAATTGCACATAAGGTGTTCTACGAAATGCGTGGTGTATAGCTGATGTGATTTGGTGCAGTTTGAAGCCTAGAAAGGAATCCTATCTAGGGAAGGTGGTTAGAAGAGGCTTAGAAGCTCTCTCTAGCCGTGACTCTGAAGAAGATTGAAGGCCTGGAGTATTCTCAACAAGGGTTCAATACCAAAATCATCAAAATGTGCACAAATGGGTGGAGAAAGTGGATTTATAGATCCATTCCAACCTTCCGATGGTGCTATCAACTAATGTTGATCCTCAGCCGCATATTAGGGATCGCTGGACACGTATACAACACGTTTACAATGTGTGAGAGGTCGTAGAAAGCGTGCTACACTCTTTGCTAGCATAAGAAGCATGACGCGCATGTTGGGCACGAAAGATCTTTGCTGAGCGCAGCCCAATCTGGAAGTCATCCTACACTTGGCTCCAAATGAAGTATTTCTTCAATGCTTCTTGCTTAAGAGCGTCTTCCAAGTCCTCTTAAAGCCTCCTAGCATACCTCTAGTATTGGGTCCTTGATTGCAAGGTAGGCTTAGGCCTTGTTTAGTTGATGGGCTTGGGCCCAAGTCATCAACATATCCATACCAAAAACACACACTATTGACGGACATGAACATGGTTTTCAATCTTTGATATTTTGTAAAATGAAAATAAAATGGTAAAATGTAGAATTAATGACAAATTAGAATCAACAAGACATTATAATAAATATTATGATCATAAAATCAAATAAAAGACTTAAAATTCATATAACATTTAATGACCAAAATATCTGTGTATACCCAACTTACCCAAATGACAAAATGGAATCCTACAACAGATACATGGATGGCTCAAGAAGAACAACTGATTTGAACCAAAATGTAAAGACTCATGGCACACATAGATGGATCAAACACAACAGAAATATTGTAGGATAGATGAGACAAGGAAATTATCTCTTGATGAGGAGTCCTAGAGTATGCTTCCAATATTGCCTAGGGATGGGGATAAGAGGGTTGGTCGTCTTAAGCTTCTAATCGTAATGCAGAATTAATTATTAGGGATGCAAGGGATTGTGGTCTAGTAATTAAGGATAGGCTTTCTTTGTCGAGGGATCGAGTTTTAAGTAATTTAGAAAGTGACGTTAAAAATTGAATGAAGAAGACAAATTCGTATATGCATAAGAGTAAACTAGGTGAAATCTAAACTCCAACAACATACTCATCTCATAATTTCAATATCATTCATTCACCTTTGTGTTTTTCTTCAATTGATCTAAAGTGCAGTCATATTTACTTTCTTGTTTTTGCATTCAAAAACCCTAAATTGTTCTTCAAAGTCTTAATTAGTAAAGTAATTACATGATTATTTAGTGTCGTGAGTCTCTTGGGAAACGGTACTTGGTCTTACCACGTATTATTACTTGATACGATTCGGTACACTTGTCGAGGTCTTAAACAAGTTTTTCACGCCGTTGTCGGGGACTCGTGGTTTAAACTATACTTTTGTGTGATCCTTAACTGATTAGACTTTATCTCTAATTTTATCTTTTGTTTTATCTTTTTATCTTTTAATTTTATCTTTTTATCTTTTATTTTTATCTTTTTATCTTTTTATCTGTTAGTGCTAATTGGGTGCTCTAGTGTTTTGTTCTCTAGTGTATGCAGGGTACAATTCGGACTAGAAGCACAAAAGTCTCTAAACCTCTTCTTGCAGTTTTGGACAATAGCAGAAGAAAAAGGAGAAACAGGACATCTAGAGAACTTTTCCCTTCTCCTGAGACTCTTTTAGAACCTTCACCTCAAAGATCTTACCAGGAAATAGAAAATATTGCTAAAGAGCAGAATAGTAGACGTACCCTGGCAGATTATGCAATAGTCATTGGTCCTCATCATTTTAATAGCATTGCAAGGCTGAGGGTTAATGCTGCTGATAACAGTTGAAAAACTGTTATTTTCATGCTTAACATTGACACAAAAAGCAACCTTTATACTTAGAAACTAGCTTGAAATCATGCTTTTATCCATATTTTCAGAAATAAGAGAGCTGGACAGGTTTATGCTTGATTTCAGTGTTTTTGTGCAGGTTTTAAGGTGAATTTAGTGAAAGAAGTGAAGAAGGAGAGAGATGGAATCAGAAAAGTCAACCAGGAACCAGAAAAGTCAACCAGTCAACCAGAAAAGTCAACCAGTCAACCAAAAAGTCAACCAGAATATGGAAAAAGTCAACCATATGAGTTTTGGGCCAGTTTTATGCGATTTTTATGATCTGTTTGGGCTTGGACCCGTTTTCTATTATTTTTATGTCCTATTTAAAGACCTAGATGTCTTAGGGTTTGGTATCTTTGGCAGAAACGAAGCAAACACTCTCTCTTCCACCCCTTTGAAGGAGGATCTTGGATGCTCAGGCTACCTCTTCACCTTTCTAGGGTTTTATCTTTCATTCTTTCATTATTGTTCATCTACGTTCACCATGAATATGGTGAACTAAACCTTGTATGTTTGTTGGGGAATCATTGTAATCTTTTGAAACTCTCATATATGGAATTTGTGCTTGCATCTTAATCTAAGATTTATGCTTTCTTTCATCATTAGTTAGGGTTTTTCCTCTTTGCTTAATGCTTGCTTTGTTTAACTCATTCAATGCATGATTATTGATTTTGTCGATACGGGAACGTACGGGGAAGTCTAGATCCGGGGAATTTCTCCCAATAGTATATTGGTTGCCTTAAGCTCCTGTACTAAAAAAACTAATTATTAGGAATGCTAGGAATTGTATGAACTCGTAATTAGGGAGAAGCCTTCTTGAAAGGTAATTTAGAGAGTGGCATTAACAATGATGACTTGAATGTTGAATTCCTAAAATATATGAGAGTGGATAAGATGAAATTGACCCCCAACAACATATTCATTAATATATTTCATTGAAAGTGCTTGTCTTTTGTTTTAGCCATTGATCAACCTCATGCATACATGTTTATTTTCGTCTTTTGCATATTAAACTCCAATTATTTTGTTCTTAAGTCTTAGCTAATCAACAAATCACATAACTAAACTAGGTCGTGAGTCCTTTGGGAGAACGATACTTGGTCTTACCGAGTTTATTACTTGAAACGATTCGGTCATACTTGCCGATTGTTAAACAAGTTTGTGACATCATATTTTGGTGATCATAAATTTGTGCATCAGCTGCAAATATGGAGATGAAGCCTGCTTTGATTCAATTTGTGAAGTGCAACCAATTCAATGGATTATCTCATGAAAATCCATATGAGCATCTGACAACATTCAATGAGATATGCAATACTGTGAAGATAAATGGAGTGCCAGATGAAGCTATTAGATTGAGCTTGTTTCCCTTCTCTTTGGGAGGCAATGCTAGGATGTTGTTGAACTCTTTTCCAGAAAAGAACTTTACTGAGTGGGAAGCGTGGTTGCAAAGTTTTTGAACAAATACTTCCCACAATAAAAGTAAACAAAGGAAAGCAAGAAATTTCTTCTTTCAAGCAGGGCATGGATGAAACATTAGGTCAAGCATGGGACCTATTTAAAGGCTTGTTGAGAAAGACACCCACTCATCGTTTTGATGAACCTAATATAGTCATTCTATTCCTTGGAGTTCTAAGCTCACAAACTAAATTGATGCTAGATGCTTCGCTGGAGGTAATATCAAGTGCAAGACTCCATAGGAAGCCTATGATTCGATTGAAAATATGGCTACAAATGATAATGAGATGCATAGTGAAAGAACTCAACTTCAACAAAAAGAAATTCTACAACACTAATCTCAAGATGCTCTACTAGCACCGAATAAGATTATTGTTGAGATTATAAGCCAAACCTTACAATCTCAAAGAACTTCTGGGTTTTGATGATGACAACATAATTAATAACAACATGTGTTGTTATTTGTTGTTAAATGTGTTACATGTTCATAGCTTTCATGTTTATGATTATTTGAGATCATGTTTGTGTTGATTCTGTCATTACTACAATTCACTGTGTTTTACATGAGATTTAATATGTGAATGCATGACATATGTTTTAGAAAAGAAAAACCACATGCACTTTTGTTGAACTTATAATATGTGGCAAAACAACAGTTTTAAGTCGAATTCATTATGAAGGAAGTCGATTAAAACTCGTGCTTTGCACAAACTTTTTCAAAGTGTGTTGTGAGTATTTTTGGAAAGAAAATTTTTCAAAACTGCATTGAAGTGTTACAAAGTCGTCTGTATGCGCAAGCTACTCGACTTAGTTAGTTATGTTTTGAAATTCTGTTAATGCTTGTGATGTCTAAGGGCTATATTTTATATCTTTGACCAAGCATTTATTATGAGTCAACTGTATTAAAAGCAAAATCAATTAAGTTGGTTTGACTGCTACTAATTGTTATAACTGTATGAGTATAATCGACTCTATTAGTAGCATAGTCACTTAAAAGCGTCAGTTTTGTAAAAAACTATATATAGATGCAAATTTGATTTCTGCAGAGACTTTTATGAATCTAACATTTTGATTGAATTGTTTCAGATTATTGATCTCTGGTAGAACGTGCTAAAGCTCCAAGAATCTATCAAGAAAGACCGAGGTGTTCATTCTTTGGTGATTGCTTGACGAACAAGAATCTGTGCGCATTGACTGATTGATCAACCTACGCTTGAGGTGTCTGATACGTGATCAACTTCTTCTCTCAATCTTGTGAAGATTGTGGATGCCTTGTTGTGACTACAGGAAGAGAACGTGCGACGTTCTGGACTTTGAGGATTGTTCAAAGTGATTAAAGACTATAGTAGAGGGGACATCTTGCTACTTTTCTTTGTTTGTGTATGCCTATATTTTGATTAGAGGGTTAGAGAGGTGTTTTATATTTTGACGTGGAGGTCGCTATAAAAGCCTTGTTGTAAAAACCTTGATCATTATAGTGCATTTGCGTTTGAATTCTCTATCCCTACACTTTTAATTTTCAAAGTCGACTTTACTTTTCACGTAGTCAACTATTTCCGCTGCACTTAAAAAATCTTATTCCTTGCGATTCAAGAAACTTTTGAAAGATCATCCTTTTGTGAAAAAGACTTTTAAAAGACTCTGATTTTTGTGTTTCACCAATTCATCCCCCCTCTTGATATTCAAACTAAGTCATTTTATTTCAACAATTATGACTCAAAAATTGGAGACTCTGACGAAGAAAATCTCTCAATTGCCAAGGGAGTTGCACAACGTTTCTCAAGTTCAAAAGCCACTTTGTGAGTTGTGTGGTGGAGATCATATTAATGGTCTATGTGTTATGCTGGAAGTTACCCAAGAGGAAGCCAATTTTATGGGTCAAGGTAATCAATTTCGTCCAGGTAATTACAACCAAGGATGGAAACCTCAACCAAGTACGGGTCAAGGGAAAGTTGGGCAATTCAATAGACCACAACAACAACAATGGCATCAATAACCTTCCTTATCTGACATATTGGCAAAACTAGATGACACACTTCAACATTTTATGCAAGTGTCTAATTCAAATCACAAAAGCACTGAAGTTGCAATTAGAAGGTTGGAGATACAAGTGGGTCAATTAGTTAAGGAGATAGGAGATTTTGGGGCTAATACTGATGTTACCCCTAGGGAGGAGTGTAAATCTTTTATCATGAGAAGTGGCAAGGTGTTAGATGAGAGAAAAATAGAGACAAAAGAAAAAGACGAGAAAGAAGAAAAAAAGAAAGATGAGGGGAGAGAAAAAGAAGAAGAGGATGAGACGAAAAAGAAAAAAATATTTGGAAAACCCCTTCCTTATCCAAAGAATTATTCTAGGAAGGAAAAAGAAAAACAATTTGAGCGTTTAATGGAAATTTTCAAGAAATTGGAGATTGACATACCTTTTTCTGAGGCATTGCAGCAAATGCCTTCATATGCTAAATTTTTTAAGGAACTTCTCACGAAAAAGAGGAAATACGTTGAAGAGGAAACTATTGATGTGCCTCTCATTCTTAGGCGACCCTTTATGAAGATGGCTGAAGTTTTAATTGATGTGGAGAATGGAAAACTCAATGTGAGAGTACAAGATGAAGAAGTGAATTTTGACGTATTTGAAGCCATGTCTCATTCAAAAGATGATAAGGCATGTTTTCATCTTGACACATTAGATGAAGTATGTATGACTCAGGAGAGGATGTTACATTGTTCTTCACCTTTTGGAGAAAACGCTCATTGATGCATGCGAAGATTTGAATGAGGAAGAAGAGAAAATGATTGATGAATGCTTGACTGACTTGGACGCATTAAAAGAAATCCCTTTTGATGAGGTAAAAGTTGAAGAGATCAATACCAAGGAAATAGTCAAGGAAAAGAAACTGGAATTGAAGATGTTACCTCTACATTTAAAGTATGTTTTCTTAGAAGAAGGTGGGAATAAACCAGTCATCATCAGTAATTCTTTATCTGCCAAAGAAGAAGAAAAGTTGGTGGAAGTATTAAAAGCTAACAAAGGAGTTATTGGATGGTCAATTTTTGATCTCAAAGGTATAAGTCCCACTTATTGCATGCACAAAATATTCATGGAAGATGAGTATAAACCCGTTGCTCAACCACAAAGAAGACTGAATCATGTGATGAAATAGGAGGTTAGAAAAGAAGTGTTGAAGCTTCTAGAGGTTGGTATTATATACCCTATTTCTACATGGGTAAGCCAGTGTAGGTGGGGCCAAAGAAAGGTGGGATGACAGTTATATACAATGAAAAGAATGAGCTTATACCTACTAGGACGATTATTGGATGGAGGATGTGCATTGATTATAGAAAGTTGAATAAGGCTACAAGGAAGGATCACTTTCCTCTTCCTTTCATGGATCAAATGTTGGAGAGATTGGCAGGACAAATTTTCTATTGCTTTCTGGATGGTTACTCAGGGTATAATCAAATTGGGTAGATCCAAAAGACCAAGAAAAGACAACTTTCACATGCCCTTTTGGTACTTTTGCTTATAGAAAAATGTCATTTGGATTATGTTATGTGTCAGCTACATTTCAAAGATGTATGCAAGCAATCTTTGCATATATGATAGAAAAATGCATAGAAGTCTTCATGGATGATTTTTCGGTGTTTGGTGATTCCTTTCAAGTGTGCTTGTCTAATCTAGATAGTGTTCTTAAAAGATGTATGTAGACAAACCTTGTAAGTGTCATTTTATGGTGACTGAAGGTATTGTTTTGGGACACAAAATTTCTTCCAAGGGAATCGAGGTTGACAAAGCAAAAGTGGAAGTCATTGAGAAACTTCCACCACCTACTAATGTGAAAGGAATCAGGAGTTTTTTGGGGCATGCCGAGTTTTATAGAAGATTCATTAAAGATTTTTCCAAGATTGCCAAACCTTTAAGCAATCTCGTTCTCAAAGATGTGCCTTTTGTGATGGATGATGAATGCATGAAGGATTTTGATATTCTCAAGAAGAAGCTGGTTTCTGCGCCAGTAATTGTAGCTCCAAATTAGAATCAAGATTTTGAGTTATGGAAGCAAAGTTTTGAATGAAGCCTAGTTTAATTCACTAGTAAAAAAAAGGGATTAGAAAGCGCAATATACGCTTCGGTTTAAGCGAACCCGAAGCGTATAAAAACACGGTGGTAGATTCGTAATAATAGCTTAAGTATATGCTTCGGTTGCCCCATGATCGGTGCCTAAAGCATGCTACTAACTCGGTTCTACGTAAAACTGAGGCATAAAACTCTGCCCAAACCTACTCCACCTGACAGCTGATGGGTCTGATAAGAGTTACTAACTCGGTTGCCCAGCAACCGATGCCTAAAGGGCACTACTAACTCGGTTATAGGCGAAACCGAGGCATACAACTCCTGCCACCTAGACCTGCCAATTGCTACTAACTCGGTTCTGATGAAAACCGAGGAATGATGTGCTCTCACTTGTGCTCAACATCTTCTTCTCTATCCCTCGTGCTCTCACTTTTTCATTTCCACAACCCTTCTTCCCTCGTGCTCTCACTTCTTCTTTGTACCTCCTCTGCCGTTGCCTCCGCCACTGCTGCCTCCGCCGCTGCCTCCGCCGCTCTAGCTCCACCGCTCCAGATCGCCATCGCCAAGCCACTCCAGATTGCCAAGGCGCTCCAGATCGGCGAGCCCTTCGTCGTTGCTGCCTCCACCATTCTTCCCCTTTGTATCTTCATCTTCATCCACCACTCGAAATCCACCGCGAGTCGCCGCTACCCTCTCACCCCTTAATGGAATGTCGTCGCCGCCCTAGACCGGCAATCTTCCTCCAACCGTCGAAGCCCTGTGTGATTGGAAACCCTAAGGGAGCTTCTGGTTCATTCTGGTTCATTGCAGAAGGTGTTGATATGCAATAAAGATGAAGTTTAATGTTAGGTATGTTTTGATCTGTTTTGACTCACAATCACAAGCACTTTGGGTTTCTGAAATTGGATAATGTTAGGTCTGTTTTGATCTCGGATTGGGATTGGGATTTTTCGGTTGCGTGAAAAACAATGACTTGCACTACTCTGTTTCTGGTTGCGTACTGAAACAATCTCTGGTTGTGTATTGAAAATCAGGTTGCATCTGAAAAAAAAAGGATACTGCCTCAGTTATCTAAGAATCGAGGCATACTCCTGAGTCTGTCCTTTTTACCTCGCTCGCATATGCCTCGGTTGTAAAACCGATGCCAATAATAAAAAATAACCGGTGTCTTTTCTTCTTATTGTACTAGTGATTATACCACTACAGAAAAGGAATTTCTTGCTATAGTATATGCCTTGGAGAAATTTAGACCTTATCTCATTGGGTCTAAGATGATCATTTACACAGATCATGCAGCTATAAAGTATTTACTAACCAAGCCAGACTCTAAACCACGCTTGATTAGATGAGTACTTTTACTACAAGAGTTTGATATGGAAATCTGTGACAAGAAAGGCAGTGAGAACATCATACACTGGTGCTACAAGAACATCAAACAGATTCAAGAACAATGTAACTCATAATGAATTTTTAAACGTACAACTTACCTCAACCAAGATAGCCCTTGACGATGGCAACCTTTGTAGAGCACGACAGCAACAGAAGCCCACAACGGCCCCTCCAACGAAGTCCCTCAACCAAGTTCCTTCAAGTTCAGAGCACACCGTTGTGAGGTCGCCACAACACTGTCGTCACACCGCGACAACAACCTCGTCAACAAACACCTTCGAATAGCCCCCTCGGAACAATGTAATCTGTCAACCACCACCCTCCTTACCGGCACTATCCTAACGTCGACACAACAATTGCAACAAAAAAGGGGTTAAGCTTAAGTTCAGAACGAGAGAGGAAGATGCGATGCTTGGGGGATTCTGAAGTGAGAGAGGAAAAATTGGGGGAAAGCTTGTGCGGAAACAAAAATTGGGAGAATGGGAGAGGGAAATCCCAAATTTTCATTTCATTAAGTCGATGCTTATACCGACGGTCTTAGTCTTTCGGTAAACTCAAAAAGCCTTCGGTAATCAACCACTTACATCGTCGGTACATCCTTCGGTAAATCAACTTTACCGAAGACTCCAGAGGCTGTTGGTTTTATTCCTTCGGAAATTAACATATTTCCTGTAGTGATACAAATTCCATTCTAAAGGAAGCTACTCTAAAGAAAATGAGTTTTTGGAATGGTGATCAATGGATATGGAATCTTTAAGTAGAAAGAGAGTGGTTTAAAAGGAAAAAACCTGTAGTCACTACCATGATGATAGTCGATGTAAAGAAAGGAAGATGAGTGGTTTTGGAAAAGAGAAGATAAATGAGTTTTTATAGTGTAAAGTCAGCATATAATATTATGCATGATGGAGATACAAGGCAGAAGAATGCAATGTTCTTTGTTACAGTGGGTTTAGAGTGGAATTCTATCCTTATATATATGGTGCTTACATTGCTTAAGCCCATTTTGGACTTTACATGGTTTTGTTGAGATGACTTATTTTGTTTTCTGGTTATGGAATATATTGTTGGGTGGTCTTTGGCTTATGATTTTATGCAGGAACCAAACTTGCAACAAATCAAGTCTATGTCTCGAGGATCTTTTTCTGCTTTTCTTATATATTCTTGCAATTTGGTGGACAACAATTTTGGGGGACAAAGATGTAGGTTTAGAATTGTTCTTTATGGTTTTTTACTTTTTCTTTTTCTTTCTTTGTTTTTCGTATATAGGTTGGGACAACCTATTGCTCCTATTAATATATTTGTTACTGTTGATAAAAAAAGCTGTTACTAAATAACAATATGTTTCTGAATTTTAATTTTACTTTAAACTATCTTAATTTTTAACCTTTATTCAATTAATTTCCCTTAGATTATCCTATTATTTATTTTTATTTTACTATTTCCCACTACTAATTTATTTTTAACTAAAATTTTATTAATAAATAAAATTATATTTCTTAATTTTAGTTTTATATTAAACCACCATAAATTTAAACTTCACTTCAAATAATTTCTCTTATATCATCTTATTATTTATTTTTCTAATTTTTTACTTCAGAATGATTATTAAATAAATTATTATTACTAAATGAATATACATTTACTAATTTTAATTTTAAAAAAACAACTATAATTATAAAATATTAAACCATAATTTTTTCAAGTAATCTTATTTTTTATTTCTAGGTTTTTCTCTTTCTTATTTATTTAAGTATCCTGAAAAAATAAGTAAATAGATTAGCTCAAAATTCGCTTCTTGAAAAGCTAAATTTCTTATCTCTGTAAATATATTGCACAGTCTGAAGAATTACATGTTAGGAGTATCAAGGGGAGGTTTTTTGACCGGGAAGTCAATGAGTAATGAGATGTGAGTCCAACCTTATAAGTAGTTGACACCACTCTTCACCCAAAACCTTAAGGGAATGAGTTAATGTGTCTTCCCACTTATAAACCACTCTACTTTCTCATTTCTCTCCAATGTGGGACTTAAACTCACACTTGGATTCCCAACATTACATTTTTTATTTTTATTCAAACTTAAAACAAATAACAAAGGTGAATTGTTTTATTTAAATTAACATTTATCAGATTCATGAAAGTGTTGTAATCAAACAGACACTAAAATTCATTCAAAATATATAGTAAAACAATCAACTCAAAAACAAGCACTTTTATATTGCAAAGCATACATATTCATTTATATGCATCACATGCAGCATTACACACTTCAAAGCACTGACATGTTCATGCAAATTTATTCCGTTCAAACAAAGGACCTACATGATAATAAGAACACTCCTCGAACATCACAACCATTATTCTAAGGGCCAATAACTCCATTATTTCTTCTTTTCCTTTAAATTTCTTCTTGGAGTTATGCCTTCACAAGATTACCATCAATATCTCTGGTGCAGTTGTGCAGGTATTCGATGTAGCCATATGGAGGATGAACTTCTTCATTAAGTTTCTCATATTCAATGGTCCATTTGATAATAGCACCACCCTTCTCCTTATCAATTGCTTGAAATACGAGGTTAAACACCTTAAACCTGTGGTCTATGTCTTCACCGAAGAGCTTGTAATAGATTGTTTTCTTCTCTTCATCAATAGATTCAATCTTCTCATGACATTTTACAACCTTTCCATCTGTTCTTTCACAACCAATATCATCAGACCAGTCACAAAAACATTTTATCACAGTTATACACTAAAAAAAGAAAAGACTTATAGCAATGAACTCGACAACATTCTTTCTCATTTTTTTTCAGACACTCTTGATTATCAGTCCAAATTTATTATTAGAAGTTATGTAATCATGAGTGAATCCTTTAAAATTTATAACTATCAATAAACTAGCTAAACATAATGATATGTCTACCGAACATTTCGAAATGTTTGTCGAACTTTTGTTTTTCAAGAAATGTAAGTGTTTAAGTGATTAAAAAATGAATTTTAAGTTTTATAACATTGATTTATAAAATAAAATTTGCTTATATCTCAAACATAAAACTAATCAAATAACAAACTTCACTGACATATATTATTCTAATATCATAATAAAAAATAGATTTTAAATCTAATTCAATCTCCTAAAATCAAATTTATAAAAAAAATAAGATTTATATCCATCGACCTATTATAAATTGATATAATATTTAATGAA
Source organism: Vigna umbellata (assembly GCF_029865625.1). NCBI lineage: Eukaryota > Viridiplantae > Streptophyta > Magnoliopsida > Fabales > Fabaceae > Vigna > Vigna umbellata. Next base: position 3,946,619 of record NC_142173.1, read on the forward strand.
TGTGAAATTTCTACTTATTGTAATTTGTTTTCGTTAAAAAACTTATGATGTCACGAAATAATTTATATATAATATACTAACTCACTCATCTTTAAAGTAAGTAAATTCCTATGAAAATTATACTTTTAAAACCCTAATAAGAATCTATTTTTGAAAGAAAAATATAGTTAACGGTGAAAGTCTGCCATAAGTTTTGTTTGCATATTAATTACCTATTTTATAAGTCCAGTGTTTGATGGTGTCATGGTGATGCCAGTCTTCACCCTGATGCAGCTGGGTTCCATGAACACTATCAGTTAGGTGTTGGACATCATGGAGGCTTTTTGCGAAGAGGTTGTACCACTTTTCAGCAGTTGAATGAACCCCAATTTCAGTGCTGATTCTACCAAAATGTGTCATGATGATGAAGAAAGAAGATAGAAGCAAGAAATTGAAAGAGCAAGATGAGGATGGTGAAGAATAACGCCACCATTTATATAGTAACATAATCCACCTAACTCCTCACAGATAATTCAATGGGATCTCTGTCAGTAACCCTAGAAATTGATGAAAGATAACTTTTTTTATTTTATTTTGAAAACATATATAAATTAGTTTGGAAGAGAAAAAAAGGTCGGCACTTTTGTAATTTAATTTATAATTTTCATTTTTATTTATGCTTATTATTGATCTACCATTTAAAAATTTTAATATGAAGTTAATTACTTTATATTTTCTAAAACATAAAAATTGTTGAATGGGACAGTTTAGTAGTAAGGGAGTGTTGCACAATACCAAACTCTAATCAGTTTCAGGGTTCAAGTTCTTATGAATATGGATCTTCTAGGAGTAATTGCCACCGACAAGAAAGTAGGTTTAGATAATGATGTTTATGAAAGGCATTCAATAACAGTAAATGAAATTCAAATTATTCAGATTTTATTAATTTAAATTAGTTGAAATTTTACCTCTGTAATATATAATTAGGATTAATTATATAATACAAATTTTATATAATTAATTCAAGTTATTTAATTAGGATTTTGGAGTTTGAATGTAAGAATATTTTTTATCAGCTAAGAAAGTTATATAGCTATAATATAGTACTTGAGATACTCTAATTCAGACAATATATGTACAATAGAAAAGTTTATAATAAAGTTAAATGTTTCTCTTCTTAAAAATCTTCTTATGTTAGCTAAACCAACCATTAGTATTTATATTATAATAGTCTCAGCCATGAATATTCTCCATAACAATACAATAATATCATTTCCTAAAAGAACACTTACAGCATTTGAACTTCTTCCAATTTGTTAAGGTGTTTTGCACTTCTGTATTCCACTAGATATCATGTTTGTTTCATGATTATTTCAATATTTTTACACATTCTAATCAACATCGGTACCTGTTTGAATAAGAGAATATCTTGAGGAAATTTATGTTTGATGATTTTAATTGGGTTATACAAAATACTTTCTCGACATTTATTTCTCTTTATTTATAAATCACTTCAAAAAACTTGTTGTTTAGTTTTAATTTGCGAAGGTTTTTATTATCTGTAAATCAATTTGTGAGAAATCTACACAATTCACTGTTATTGTTTGCATAAATTTTTTGTTATTCCTGATAAAGGATTTTTACAAAATTTTAACTTCTTTTACTACTAACTTATTTTGTGGAGGTTTAAAACTTATTCTCACTTATTTCAATGCAAAGATTATCTTAGTTTTTTCACTTTTTAGAGGATTAATATCATATTTAATTTGACAATTATAATACAACAGTTTTAATTTGCCTCATTTGCATTATTTAGTTTATATCATTTTAAGTGTATATATTTTTGTCAATAATATTTATTTATAGCAATATATAAATAAAAGTAAATTCAACTGAAATAACATAAAAGTAAGTTCAACTTAAATCTAATTATAATTTCATTCATAATTACTAAAATTCATAATAAATTAACTATAATTTCATCCTAAAAAAACATCATAAACTTTCTAAATGTTGCTAACATGAGATGAGCCTCTTGTACTCAAAAGAGAGTCAGACTCATCTAATCAACAAATCTGAAATGATAAAAGAAAAATATTAAAATAAAATAATAAATAACATAAAGTGTAATTTGCAGGTGTATGGATGTACTCATAAACATCTGCCCTTGTCCAATTTTGCTAATATATAAAAAACTACGAAACATTGAAACACAAACAAAATGAACTAAAATCATATTTTAAGGACTACCACATTAAAGATGAAATACTTGATATGACACTTACGAGTAAAAAAGACTATCAATAATTATAGTATATCAAACACAATAATTCAACTTGTTTAATAACTTGTAGTTAAGAATAAAAGAAGGCGACTAATTCATTAAGGATCTTTCTTTCCTTCATTCATGTGATTTGGTTTCAATTAATGAAAAAGACATTATAAGATTTGTTGATAAAAAGATTAGTTGAAGCTTGAGCTTAAGGATTTCCCACACACTTTCACATGGCTACATATTTATGAGAAATAATAAAATATATTATAAACATGGATCAATCATTAAAACTGTTTTGCATTGACAGAGCTAAAAGCGTCTTGATTAAAACTGGATGCATTAAAAATACAAGAATACATGCATTAAACATACTCAGTGCAGGAGTAAGGTTGTGATGTCGATGTGTTTTTTTCTCCTCTCATTTTCATAGCCTTAGACAATGACTCTGATTGTCTTAGCAGGAGAAGGATTTAGATGCTAGGTACAATACTTTCCAAATATCCATTTTCATGAAAAAAAGTTTCAAAAACCTAATAATCCAACCAAAACATGTTTTGCCCCGTAGACAAAGAAAAATTAAAAACAAATTATAAAAAATATGGTAAAAAAATTATAAAAATTTATAATCTTCATTAATGTGTATTTTAAAGCCACGTAAAAAGTTTGTGTTTTCTTAGTATGAAAGAAACACGAGATTGACCTCACCATTGATCCTGTTAATCGAGAATCTATTTGATTGTGTCTCTCATTCACTTAGAAGACACAATATCAATGAGATATGAGTCCAATCATATACGAGATTGACACCATTCTCTACCCAAAACCTTAAGACAATGGATTAATGGGTTTTTACCTTTATATAATGTTCTACTCTCTCGTTTATATCTACTGGACTACACTTGGATTCCCAACATAAAAGACAGAGAACAATATGAAAAGGTGCCTGTGGTGACTGAAAGATAGATCCAAAACAGAGTAAACTATATTCTGATGCTGAAAAAACAGAATGACTCATCCTTTACCTGTCTTTTTCCATCTCTATGAGCTGCTAAATTTAACATGTTTGAGGTTTTATCATTGATTTCCACTCTATTAAATTGCCATGTTACTCCAATTACTGATGAGTACACTCAGTCATAAATTTTGAATTCCAGATTCAAACGCACGCTGATTTTTCTCTTTTGTCATGGATTTGATTGATGAGTCTCTCAATGCTGAAGTTTCTCTCTGATTATTTATGGTTTCAACAGCAATGCAGCATCTAAAATTTGGACATTTTTGTAGTCAAGATCTCCCACGAATTGCTATTGATTAAAATAGCAAAATTAAAATGGTTTTGTTAATTTCTTTTATTAATTTCACCTGCTCCCCAACTCAATTAATTTCATTTGATATGTATAGATTTCAAATTCGGGTACTGAAACTGACTAATAACTAGATACAATGACACTTGGAGTGTAGACTACCTATGCTAACTGCTAATTGCTAAATCTTTGGATCCACTTAGTTTCTAATTTTAGTTACTTTAATTAATATTTATTCATTGCATAGCCGATAGTATAGTTGATAGAAACTAAATCTCAAATGTTATTTATGATGCAAAGAGACAGATGCCAAATACTCCCTCTCATTGACTCTACAAATAATTTCTTGTACACAACCATTATTATCATCAATGTGGTCATGATCTATTATTGATGCTAAAACGTTACTGTTTTCTCACAATACCTTCCAATTAAAAAAAGGCTATTGCCCCACCATATATTCATGCTAAGACTTTTTACAATTGCAACGCACTCAACAATTTATGACTTCAAACTATATGTATGACTATTCCCCACCATATATTATTAGAACTGCAATAATAAGGGTTTAAACACAACTAAAAACATTATTTTAATGTTGATTAATCAGAATTCAAACACGACTAAGGCTTTGTTCACTTGAAGGAGATGATTTGGAGGAGAGTGAGTGGATACATTTGAGTGAATTTGAGAGTAAATATTTTGTTGTTTATTTGAGTGAATTTGAAGGTAATTGAGAATAGATTTGAAAGTAAAGTTTGTGAGAATTAGTGTATGATTTGATTGATGTGATTGATAAAAAAAATGGTTTAATTGATAAAAATTAAATATTACCAAAATACCCCTAGTTATTAAAGTAATATAAAATGATATTTATTAATAAATGATAAAAGTAATATAAAATGATATGTATAATTAATATATTTTTTGGTAAAATTTATTTGAAATAGTAAAATTAAAAAAAAAGATTAATATACAATTTTTTAGGATACATTTTAAAAAATAATAGAAAAATAAAATATTATAATTTTATCCTTAGTTATAAAAGTAATTCAAAATAAAATATAATTAATGTTAATTATATTAAATTAATTGTGAATTATTATTATTATTATTATTATTATTATTATTATTATTATTAAATTTAAGATTTTAACAATTAAAAATCTAAACCCAAGATGGATTCTTTTTACATAAGAGCAAAATCAATTCTGCCACCCATAATATTATAGAAAAAGTTGCACCAATATCCCGAATTCCATGCATATCCTTATTTTAAAAATACATGAAGGGTACTTTAGTAAAACGATGTGAATCTTCTCAAATCTCCTTACATGTGCGAGGATTTATTTTCTCTTTTAACCCGCAAATCCATTCCCTCAAATCATTGCAAATCTTCTCAAGCAAACACAATAAATCTCGCAAATATGCGCTTCCATTTTCTCGTGAATAGTTAAATCAAACAAAGTGAACAAGCCCTAAAGGATTCTTATTTCCTAAGAAAGAAACATAACACCAAACAACTCTCTCATATACATGACCAAATGCGTTTTAGGACTTCAAATTTTGAAGTCCGAATGAGGAAAGCAAAAGAAATTCTCAAACAAAGCATAGGTTAAATTAGGTTTTAAAAAGATGGTAACTCAGGTAAGAATTCCTCTCTGCCTGTGGTGTACCGTGACATTATCAATCGGAGTTCCGTCGTTTGGTTTTCACTTCAACATTTCACACAACTGCCATTGTAGCTCCATCGTAATAGGTGGCTCTGCTAAATCGGGAACAAGATATAGAATAATGGAAATCAGAAAGGAAAATGAAAGAAGGGAATGGGAAGAGGGAATGGAAGAAGGAAGAAAGGGAATTACACGATATCGAGAAGTTTCGAGAGGGACGAAGAAGTGAGGAATTTTGAGAGGGAGGAAGGGAGTGGGAAATTTGGGAGGGACGATGAAGGGTAAAATTTTTGGAGGTACTGCTTAGGTATAAATGGTTTTGGAATTGGGGAAAAAAATTGAAGTATAAAATTTTGAGAGGAGGTGTTAGGTATAAATGGTTTTGGAATTGGGAGAAAAAAAATTAAGTATAAAATTTTGAGAGGGAGGAGATGTAAACAATATGGAATGAAAAGGAAAAAATGTAGTATAATTTGAGGAGGTTAAATAACCTCCACTAAGTAACAGACTTTTGTAGTAATTACATTTATTTGTCTCCATAGACTCCAAGTGATTGATATTCATACTATCCTCTAAGTCATATTTCATTTTCCATTCAATACTATTAGGTGAAAGTGATGAAAATGGTATTTGGGTTGATTGTGATGTACTCGATTCACATCAACCCATCTATCACACATGTTACAATCTTTTTGAACTATTTTATATAGATAAATAGATTATTACATGTTTCTTATTTTTCATGGCATAAAGGACATGTCGTGTTCATTAATGCTACCCCATACTAGTTAGCTTTGTCCTTATTGATATGTTATTTAACAATACCCTCCATGTGAAATGTTGCACAATTGATAAAACCTTTATTCTCCAAAAGGTGATAAATATATTAGTATCTTAGACAAAATCGTCTATATGTCTACACGTTATCATGTTTTGAAGTTTAATCAAATAACATTAAAATGGAATAATGATCTGAAAATAACTTAGGGTGAAAACACAAGACCTATAACCTGAATGCCCAAACATAGAAAACCTACACAAAAGCTTAGAACAAGTATCCCAACATAGAAAAGTTTAGGAAAACACTTAGGTAATAGAAAAACATCTACCATAAAACACCAGACGCATGGCTAAACGCAGGTGTGCCTAAAGCGCCTAAGAGAGTTGATGATAAACGCTTTATGCTTATTATACCTGAAAGAGGCATTCAACATAACTCTAAAAAACAAATAGTCAGGACGATGTCTTTGACAAAACACGTTAAAAGACATTAAATATTAAAATATAAAAAGAAAGCTTAAACAAGTTAAACACTATATGTCTAAGAAGAGACAGAACCAAAAGAAGCGTTTACTTGACTAAACGATACCATGAGCTTAAATAATACTTCGTCCAACGATGAAGTCTCTATACAACGCTTGGTATCTTTATAAAAGACTTTAATTGTAAAATGCTACCTAATGGTAGAAAATTAAAAAACACTTTGTTATTATGAACAAGCATTAAATAACATTAGAGAATAAAAGACATATCTACTACATGTGCAATTTACTCTACTCTTTGCAGATAAACTATTCTACACACATCCACAAAGCTATAAATCAAATATCAAAAGTGGATGTTAGAGACAAAGGATCACAAAATGTTCTTCACTTGAAGCCATACCTAAAAAGAATGTACAACCTACTTCAAGAAAAGTACTGAAACAACATGCCTGCTTTGACAAGTTGACTTAGCCAACAATTGCTGCACAAATAAGAAAGAGAAAGCACGAGTATCAAGGATAAAAGCTCAGCCTAACGGACAAATTTTCATGAAGCCTTTAAATAGAAAAACTTTTAAAAGGAAAATCAACAGGATAACTTAAGAGGATAGTCAATCAAAAAGCTAACGACGAAACATCCATCCTACAAGCACTTAAGAGAGAAGAAAAGAAAGAGCTCAAGAAAAAATATACATTTGAGTTGAAGAAAATAAAAAGAGAAGAGCAAAAAAGAAAAGAAATACTCGCAAGCTTCATTCTTGTATTGCTTACTATTGTAAGAGAAAAGAGAGAAACACCTATGAGTGTTTAGATTGCTTTGTATTGTAATCACATCCTCTTTATGAGAGTTATAGCCTGAACGACTTGTAAGCAATCGTTGATTACAATTCTAAAGAGAATTAAAATACTTATAACTGAATTAAGTTTGAGTTTAGGAATCTTAACAAGGTTGCTAAGTACCAAGAGTGGTTCGAATACTCAAAGGAACTTTCGGCTAGGGTTGCTGAGTACCATGAGTGGCGCGAAAACTCAAAGGAAGTCTCAACTAGGGTTGCTGAGTACCAGAAATGGTGCGAATACTTACAAAAAATCTCAGCTAGAGTTGTTGAGTACAAAGAGTGGTGCTAATATTCATCAAGTCGAATGTCTAAGTTTTTGAAAGAAAATTTCAAAGCTCAATAACGTACTATATCAGAAGATTTGCGAAAAGTTTTCCATAAACACTATTCAAGCCCTCTTTTAGTATTTTTCAAGTACTTCATAGTATCTTTTCCACTATAATTTCCCTTTTATTCATATAAGAAAATTTAACCATGTATGGTCATGTATCCTCTATTTCCTAATTGAAAGTCACACCTACAATAAATTTTATTCTTGGGCTTTTCCCTCAAACATTTCTCTTCTCTATGTTAAATACCATTCCCACTTGTCACTATTCACTAGTGCAGCGAAGGGAAACGACAATGATTGTTTTTGACAATACGCTTCGGTTTTCGAACCGAGGTATATACGGACGAAGTAAAAAGGTTGAGGACTTTTGGCCTTGGTTACAATTGAGGTAATATTTTGAAGGCTACTGCCTCGGTTCTTTAGCAACCGAAGTAGTAAAGAACAGAAAAAGGGGGGGGGGGAGGGGTTATTACCTTGGTTCAATCGAGGTAATAACCTGAACCTATGACAATGGTTCTAGCTTGAACCGCTGCCAGAACGCTATTTTTTTTATTTTATTTTTAATTCTCGTGCACCCTATGGCATCAGTTGTAGTTGAACCGAAGCCATATGCAGGCTTTCTACCTCGGTTTTGGCTACAACCAAGGCCTATTCTCCTTCAATTTTTTTAATAGCAGGTGTTTTTTTTATATCCACTATCACAAAAACAGACCTACATATCAAACACAATATATACAACACAAATTCAACACAATATTCAATATTTACATCACATAATGTTTAAAACGTAATGTACAAAGTCTAATAACTATAAATCAACATGTTCTAATGTATTTTAAATCTAATAACTATGAACTATTATATAATCTAACTAAATGTTTTGCAAGTGTCTTCCTTGGGAATGTAAGTGGCTTCTCAGGAAGTGGAGTAGGAATCTTGAATCATTGCACAAGATAATTGATATTAATTAGTGTATATGAATTCCAAATGTTGGAGAAAATCAAAATTCATTAAATTTAAATATTACTGCTTCCCAGCCTCTTGTGATATGGGCACGAATAATGTGGGTCATCCAGTACATTACATAGTATCCACACTCATATGATCCACTCTGTCTATTACATTACAATATATCATCACAGTTGTAAATAGTTAGTGAAAATCATTAAAACAAAACAACTATAATTAGAAGGTATGGCTTTAGCATATATCAAAGCTTGAGAGTAACCCATGCAAGCTTTCTATCATTAGTAGTTGATCTCCTAACCAACACCATACGTGCTGCAATAGAACTATATAAAAAAAAAGTTTTAGCATTCATTTATATAACAAAGAAAGTCCAAACATTGAGGTTCTTACCAATCAACTGCTTGTCTAAGATGTTTGGGAGAAGACTTGTGCAATGAGCAGAACCACAAAGCATAATTCTCTGGTACAGAAATAACAAGTAGTTGCCAATGGTGCCTGAAATTGATAATAACTTAATTCTTATATATTAAAATCACATGTGGAACTTTATGAACTTTAAGGAATAAAATATGTCTTCCCTCTTCCAAATCTGTTGGTGAGATATGTTGTGATGTCATCAAAATCATTTGCTTCGTGAATGACTTGGGGATCAATAAACCCATAGACATCATTGTACCCCAAGTTGTTATTGACACCAAACATATACTTGAAACCAAAAATTAACTTTGATATAAATATACTTTATATATAAATCAATTTTATATAAATAATTGCTCATAGACTTACATCATCTATAGCTGAATTAATGTAATATTCAACTCTTCTCTTCCCGACGCAAGCTCCCTAACATCTTGGCTATGTAGGTACATTGGGATCCCAGAGCCTCTCCCAAATACATTAGCATTATATTCAACCTTCATAGGCTCATCTGCAATGATGTCAAAAAGTTCCTGCAATGCAGCAACAGGATCGTCCTCAGATAAACGAATCTTCTCTTGTCCATGTGTCTGTTGTTACATGGAAAAATAGGATAAGTTTCGACATCAATAACATGTAAAATTTAAAATTGACTAGTGTAAAGTAGAAGTCCATATCGTGGGTCAAAAACCGAACCAACCAAGTGTTTAGGCCAAGCGATAAAAGACTAGAATGTCTGTGCCACAATGAAAATCTCATCTATGGGCAGAGGAACTGAGGCATTTGGTATGATAATGTTGTCTACGGAGACCTTCACCTCATCCTTTGATAGCTCCATACCATGAACAACAGTCGCTGCTTTAAACATTGTTCCACGAGCTACCAACATCATTTTGGTACCATCTAAAATGTATAGCAGACAAGGACTAGCATCATCCATGTCATTCCCTAGGACGGCTGGTGCTAAAAAGCTTCCTTTCTAGCTTCTTCCTGTCAGAGTAAATGTTAGATTATAAAAATAATAAATTATTGAACATAAATGTTTATTAATTTTACTTGTGGGAGGCATAATAGGTTCCTGTACTAGAGATGGTTGCGGGCGCATCCCATAACTCTCAAATTGCTGTTGGAATAGGCGCATAACTCTGTAAGTCACTTCTGTAGTGACTTCATCATACAATTATGTCCTAAGCTCCGCCCTAAGCTTTTTTGAGATCTCTTGTGTCAATCTTTGTTCTTGTTCTTCGCTGTAAGCATATGAAGCCTGATGTGAAGAACTCCCAAAATAATCTCTAATGCCTACTCTAATACCAGCATCACGCACTCGTCCAAGGTGCTCAGGTCGTCCAATTGTAGTGGTAAGAATATCCTGGGGACCCTTGGAGTGAATTGACCTTGGGAGCTATACTCAATCAAGGAGTCCTGTAACATAAAAAAACACCATTATTCTTTGAAAAGTTCAATGTAGTATGTATAATGAAACTATTATTATTTTAGGAATAGTGATAACTTACAATTCTTTTAGATATTCGTCGTGCAGTCTCAGAAGAGTAGTTCCTTGATGATCTTAAACGAGCCAACTTCCACTTCTCATGCCGAGAAGGTGGAGAAGGAGGCTGGGGGCTACCACCCTTAGACGAGGGTCTACCTTCTGCCTTTTGCTTGAGGATTTTCTCCTCAAGCTTCCTATACCCACCACGAGATAATAGGTAGGGGTTTTTATTTTGAGCACTTATTCCTTGTGCTTTGGTTCTTGTTGCTTGTCACATATATTGAATTAGTTTATATGATATAAATTTGTTAATGAGGAATTGAATAATATCAACTATACTAACCTGCCATTCCTCTCATGTCCGACTCCGTACAAAGATGCGCCGAGTCTCCTCATCAATGGTCTTATATTTTGCACATGGAGACTCATTTTTTTTGCTCCAAATATATATCTCGAGGTCAACTTAGTCTTAAAACTCCGAAATTTCTCAACAATAGATGATAAACACTTATTTCTAAGTGTCGCGACATTTGGAATGTCAAATGTCGTCTGCAATAAACATAATAAAGTTGTATCAGTACAAAATTTTCGATATAAACAAATGATATTATTTAACTTACCAATAAATCGTTCCATATAATGTTCCGATCAACCTCGAACACATGTTCAAAAGATGGAGTAAGAATATTAATCCTATCACGGGCCAGTACTCCAAGGTATGATCTGAAGGCATCTACATTTGGGCCAGATGCCACACTAGTGATCACATTAACATCCACAGGTGTCCTTTCACCACTATTTCTTCTGACCAACAGTGGTTTCAACCTGGTGGCTCCTCTAGTAGTATTGGATGAGGGAGCCTTATCCCTTGATGAATGTGTGTGGTCAGCCATATATATGTCAAAATAAATAACAACATGAATTATTAATAAAAGACTTATGTAATATCATATAATTTAACAAAACATGTAATGGGGTCATATGAAATATAAATAAAAGACTTATGTAATATTAATAAAAAACTTATACACAAATTTGAAATTCATACATAAATAAATGGATTGGTCATATGTATATCCCCTCATCATGATCTGACCGAATTGCATGTACATAGTTAAGTAAAGGGTGGTCATCCAAATTTGTCGTTGTTTTCAATGAATGGTTGTCAGCAACATGAATATTAATCAGATTGTCTTCGTTAACTTCAATTTGTTTTTTTGCCTTGAAGAGCGACGTACCAATGATCAGACGTAGGATCTTTGACATAAAAAACCTGAGATGCTTTTTGTACCATGATAAACGGTTCTCGATAACCCACCTTTCGAAAATCAACTAGTGTCATACCCGATTCATCTATTTTCAAAGCACTCTTATTGTCAAACCACTTACATTTGAACAATGGAACATAAAACTTAGTGTAATCAACCTCCCATATCTCTTCTATTATACCATAAGATCTCATTGATCCAAGTACAAAATTTTGATCTTTTGATGTGGAAAATTGGAACAACTCAGCTTCTAGACTGACTCCACTATTTTGTATCATGCTTTTATCATCCAAAGTCTTCGTATAGAATGTGCAATTATTGATTTTATAACCTGTGCAACATATGACATCAAACTTTAAACCATTTACAAGCCACAACAAAGTCTGAGAAGAATGTGGCTCTTTGTCAACTTCAAATTTGAACCAAGACATAAATGTTCTGTTATGCTCCATCAACTGCAATTTCTCTGATTGTCTTGGATTTTTATTCTTCACAATGACTTTGTGTGCTTCTAAAAAAGGGATCACCTCATATGTGTTGTTCAATATATAAAGATGTGCTTGCAACAATTCTTCGCGGTCTTTGGTCACCAAATTCACACCTCGGATGCTTTGACTTGTAGAACATTTATTCAACCATGATGTGCGAGAAACTCCTATTGGATTTGTTAAAGTCATGTAATTTGAACAAAACTCGATACTTTCTTTAGCAATATACCTTTCAATCATTGAACCTTCGGGACGATACGAATTTTTAGCGTACCCTTTCAAAATCTTCATATAACGCTCAATAGGATACATCTATCTTAAGTATACCGGTCCATACAACTTGATTTCTCTAACCAAATGAACAAGTAAATGTACTATAATGTCAAAAAAAGATGGAGGGACAAACATCTCTAGTTGACACAAGATGAGAATAATCTTGTCTTGAAGTTCATCTAACTTTGTAGGATTGATGGCTTTACAACAAATTGACGAGAAAAATGAACACAACCTGTTTATGGTCTACCTAACATTTTTGGGCAAAATTCCACGAATAGCCACCGGTAAAAATTGTTGCATTAAGACGTGACAATCATGAGACTTCATGCCAACAAGCTTTAAGTCCTGCATCGAGACTAAACTCTTCATATTTGAAAAGTATCCTTGTGGTACCTTGATACTCTTTAAACAAAGGCAAAAACTTATCTTCTTTTGTCTGGACATTGTGTAACATGTAAGGGATAAATAAGTACGTTTACCAATCTCCCTGGGTGCCAACTCTTCTTTGATCTTCTTGTCAACCAAATTCAAACGAACATTCACTCCATTTTTGTCTTTCCCTGAATGTTGAGCAGTGTACCAATGAATCTATCACACACATTAACATGCATCACATCTATGCAATGTCTAACATATAACTTTGACCAGTATGGAAAATCAAAGAATATTGATTTCTTCATCTAAGGGTCGTTACAGATGACTTCTTGGAAGTTTTCCCAAATACATGATGTATTTTATTAACTTTTTCAAGGATTTGAAGGCTAGTAAGTGAATTTGGTGCTTCGTCCCTCTCTTGATATCCATTGAATGCTTGTTTTAACCTTCGATATGGATACACCGTCTTCCTTCCGTGTTTCAATTGTTGAGCTGTAGTGTTTTCTTCACATATAGAACATGCTTTATGACCCTTGACACTGTATCCTGACAAATTACCATAAGCTGGGAAGTCATTAAGGGTGCAAAATAACATTACACGCATCACAAAAGTTTCAGAAGCGAATGCATCAAATATTCACTAGTGCACTCAAGGGATATGGCCTCAGTTATTTTCGGTTATAGACATCGGTTCCGTAACCGAGGCATATACAGACGAAGTAAAAAATCTACCTCTTTTTGCCTCGGTTGTGAACCGAGTCCAAAAACGATAGGATTATGCCTCGGTTTCTGCTGAACCGAGTCAATATCTCGGATTCTACTGCCCCGCTTGGGACCTGAACTGAGGCATATAGTGGTTTTTGATTTTCCAGAAAATGTTCCAGGAAGTTTCAGAAAGCACTGAAGCAGAAAGCACAGAAAATGTTCATAGTTACTGCCATCCAAAATTGCAGACCCAACTAAGTTCAATCTTCCCCCAATCCAAGAGTCTACTGCCATCCAGTGCCCTCAATCTACCTCACGGTCAAACCCAACACAGATGCAACGAGCTCTAAGCTCTCAAAGAAACCCATACGCAGCGAACAGACCCAAATCTCACCTTCTCAGACCGAGACATTCTCCGCCACAAAGACACCAGCGACCAGCGAACAGAGCCGCTCCCGTCCCCGTCCCCGCGCCGTTCGTCTCCCTTACAAAGCCGCAGAGTCACCGTTCGCTTCCTCCTCTGCCACCTCAATCGTTGTTGCCTCTACCGCTTCTCCTCCTCTGCCACTTCTCCTCCTCCGCCGTCATCAAACCCTAATTTGCACCACCACCATCAACATCAAACCCCAATCGCACTCACCTTTTTCACCAAAAAACTCCATTGACACACCATCACGACACTCCATTCATGACCACTTAGCACCGCCGCCACCATTGACGCACCACAACCGGTTGCTCTTCCCTCTAGAGGCGACACACTCGCAGGAGATTTTGGAGGCGAGAGCGAGGGGAGGGAGGCGAGAGTGAGAGCGAGCGGAGGGAGGCGAGAGCGAGAGCGAGAGCGAGCAAGGAGCTAGGTTTTCCTTCAACATTTGGGGAAAATTTTGGGGACATAAGAGAGGCTTATATGCCTCGGTCCTTCCTACCAACCGATGTCGTATACCTTTTCCATCTCGGGTTTCTTTTAACCGCGTCAGAAACTACGTCAGAATCTGCTAATTAGGCACCGGTTGCCTTCACAACCGAAGTGATAGCTCTTTTTGGCACTGGTTTAGTCTGAACCGAGGCCTATAAGGCCTCGTTAATAACGAAACTGCCACCGTGTCTGAATAGGCAGCGGTTTGGTGTAAAGAGAGGTCTATTGTGCGAGTTTAAAAGCACATTTTGTACTAGTGATTTCAACCCCATCAACCCACAACAACTTCAAGTCTTCAACTAATGGGCTTTATGTCATTTCCAGGCTGCTTTAGACCAGATATCATCATAAACAACATCATGTACTTCCTCTTCATGCACAATGTAGGAGATAAGTTGTAAATTATCAAAATAACTAGCCAACAACTATGATTGGTACTAAAATTACCAAATGGGTTCATTCCATCAGTGGCTAAACCAAGCCTAAGATTTCCACATTCTTGATCAAATTGGGGGAATTGTTGATCAATATTTTTCCATTGCTTTGAATAAGTTGGATGATGAAGCAACCCGTCAATTTTTCTCTCTTCTGCATGCCATGTAAGGTTTTTAACATCTTTTAGATTCTCAAAGAAACGCTTAAGTCTGGGCACAATTGGAAGGTACCAAACTACTTTCAAAGCAGATTCATTTTTTTCTATTTGACCATTATCTTCACTATTGTTTTTTGACTTGTATCATGATAACCCACATTTTTTACACTTTTTCAAAAATTCACATTTTTTCCTTTATAAAATGCAATCATTGGGACAAGCATGTATCCTTTTATACTCTATACCCATCGGACAAAGAATTTTCTTCGCATCATAATTACGAGTGAGTATTGTATTTCCGTCTGGCAGCATTTCATTCAACAATGTCAACAATTCTGTGAAACTCTTATCTGTTCATCCATTGGTCGGCTTCAAATTCATGAGCCTTAATATTGCTGACAACCGTGTGAACTTTGTTGAACCGACATACAAAGGTGTTTTCGCATTAGTCGACATCGTCTCATACACATGAGCTTTGACAAAATTTTCTGCGCCAACATTGCGGATCATGTTCTCTAATTTGTCTTCATCCGGTCGATCTTCTTCTATGATGGAATCAATAACATTCTCAGTTTGGGAGACAGTCGGAAAGTGTATTTCTTCATCGTGTCATATCCATGTTGTATAGCATCGTAAGAAACCATCACAGATAAGAAGTTCCCTAATTTGGGTTGCATTCAACTTTCTCCTATTCAAACAGTTCACACAAGGACATCTAAACTTCACTTCATCATCACTTCTACCTTCATTACGTTGCGTAAATTGTATAAATTCCTCTACCCCTCTCTCATACTCAGCACTAATGCGAGGTAAATTAATCCAATTTCGATCCATACGTAAATATTCTACAAAATTACAATCATACAATCATACAATTATACAATTATACATTCATCATACAATCTACAATTTATAAGCATTCAAAAGACCAATTCAAACATTCATTCATACATAATTATTTATATTCAACATAAAAAAAATTAAAAATTAACAAAATAAAATTAATAAACACAATAATAGGAACCTGGGAGTGTGAAAAACCAAACAACAATGAAGAAGATGCAAGAACCCGCGTTCTGAAATGGATAAAATTTCAAAGCAAAAACACAATACCTACACAAAAATACAACAAAACGTAAGTTTGATAATCCAAAACAATAAAAAATGCATCAAACCAATCCAAAAATGCAAAAAAAAAAAAAAAAACTCTGCGCGACCAAACCCAAATTTGATTGGATACAAACGTTGAAGAAGAAAAATGATGAAGAACGTCGTTCTATAGTGACGTCAGCGACGCAACTCTGGCGAGGAGACAAGGAACTCGCGCGACGCAACTATGGTGGAAGAAGAAGAAGAAATCGCAAAAACCAAACCAAAATGAGGTTTGCAACGATTTTGATCGGTGATAACCACGGAAACAACAAAAACTAACTTTGAACTGTGAAAAATGCGAGAATATGCAGTGGCGCACAACAATAGTGGAGGAGTGTTTCTTTTTCGCGAGAAGGAAGACGATATTGTTCATGCATTTTCTTCTTTTTAACCTACGAGAACTTTATTACCTCGGTTGCCAATACAACCGAGACAGTAAGAGGTATGTGGCCTCGGTTCCCCCCATAATCGAGGCCTATACGCTTAAAAAAAAATTCAAAATTCATCTGAAATGACAATTTTGAAATTTTTTCAATGTTTTTGCCCCGGTTCCCCGCCAACCCGAGGCCAAATCCTCTGATAAAAATTAAATTTTACTTAAAGATTTAAATTTTGTTGAGATCAGTGTCTATGGCCTCGGTTCCTCATAGAACCAAAGCCAAATTCCTGATGGTCTAATTGCCAACTTTCATGTATGCTGCAAATGTGGAATGTTAGAATTTTGGCAGGGGTCTATGGCCTCGGTTCCCTTGAGAACCGAGGCCAAAAGCCTTACACAGGGATTTTCATCAAACAACTGACTAGATTGTCAAGTCTTGTAGGGGGTTTTCGCTTTGGTTCTATAGACAACCGAGGCCATATACCCTTATGGCATCGGTTGAGAAGCAATAGAGGCCTATACTATCAAGGAAATTTCAAAATTGCCACCGCGCTATTTTATGCGTCGGTTGCTGGTGAACCGAGACATAGTGGGCGCGGTAAGATCTCTTTTTTTATTAGTGATTTCACCTTCCTAATTTCCCAAATTCTTTTTCTTAGCATTTTGAAATCTCATACAATATATAGAAGTTATTGCTTAATGGTATTTTACCCTGCCATTTATCCTCACAGAATTTTATCTTAGTACCTAATCCAATTGTTGTGTAATATTGTTTTTTAATATAATTGAATATTTTCATTAATTATTTCATTAATACCATATATTTACAATTACAAATTTATATTTCATTTCATGGTTCACTTTAATATATTTTTTATAGTATGTTTCCTTATTTATTTGTAATAAATAGTAAACAATTTTTTTTAGTTTTTCTTGTAAATTCATATGTACATTAAATTGTTGTTTTTATAGGATACTCATATGTATTATTAAAAATTTACAAAAGATTGTGTTAGAATTTTCAATTTTTTTAAATGTATGTGAATTCGTCCCTAAACTTCTAATACCACAATTATGTAGGATGAGTCAGACTAATTGACCCAAAAATTTTATGTGAGTCATCTACTCCAACATAATTTGATAGGTCAAATGTGAGACAGGTCAAAACTGAACATGTCCAAAGCATAACATGTCAATTTTTATTGATACCCATATTTACAACCATATTGCTCACATATTATTCGACCGAACGAAATTACCTCATAAAGATAATTTTCATTTTCCATGAAAATGTGATTTTCTCTTTATTTTGTGGATGCATTTAGATATGAATGTATCTATAGTATACATTTTTTAAAAAAAATCCACATTTTGTGTCTCACTTCATTACCAACTACCTCTAAAGTTTAATGACGATTATCCATCCTTAGGTATTCTTTATTTAAGTTTATGTAGTCAATGCACATTTTCGATTTGTCTTTGACTTTTTAACTTGGGTGGTATAATGAACTACTATGATGGAGTTAAAAGCTTATCCACCTCTTCTTAGCCAATATTTTCCTTCCATCTCATAGTTTTCTTTTCTTATGAGATATTGGTTTGACCTCTTTGTACACAAAAAAGTTGTAAGGAATGACTTGTGTGTCAATTGTTTGAATAAATTCTGATCTTGAATGTTCATTGTCCGTAATAAGTCTTCAATTTCCTCTGTAGTTGGATTAGATGATTGAATCCTAGCATTTACCAGGGATATTCGACGCTCCATGGCCTGTGTATGTCGTTCAAGAGCAGCACATAGTGTTCTTGATTGATTAACTTGTTTTTGCAGTTCATCAATGATTCGAGAATCCATCTAATTTGCAGATCATTAAGTTGACAATAAATAAAACTAGCAAAGCTGATGTGAAAGATAATAACATTGAAAAATAGGTAATGTAATAAGTCAATTTAAGAAAAAAAAGAGTCATGTAATACATTATCGGAATAATAATGAACTTAATCGTCTAAATGGTGAAGAATTAAGTTAACATTTTGATTGAAGTGAGTAAATTGGCGGTTCATGTTGAGGGAAAGGTTTGCCATGTTATCTTCAATACGTTGAACCCGCACCTGCATTTGTTCCATACCCTGCACTCTGTGTTGCAAGTCTTGTACCCCTTCCCACATTTGACTCATCATATTAGGATTTGAAAGAGGTAGAGGAGGTTACACATGGTTGTCATGATGGTGTGGTTGCTCTTCTTCTTCATCATCACCGACATCGTGTTGCCAAACACTGTTGGCATTAACAATATTCAATCTCTTCAAAGAACTAATTGAAAAATGATGTCGGGTCCTAATATGAGTGCTGGCATCGGCATCAACATGTACTCCACAATATTGCATGATTTGGGTGATAAGTACACCATATGGTAGGGGTGTGTCACTAGCCTTGCATTTAAGCATATGCTGCATGATGTGATGAGGCCAATTGATAATTATATTACTTTTAAGCACCCATAACATAAAGATATCCTCCTGCAAAATTTGCAAAATTTCCAGGTCGTGGAGTCAACATGTTCACAATAACATAATGTAGAAGTCTATCATTAATATTCAAACACCCAACTGTCTTAACACGTTGACCCTGCATGTGCACAATAACATTAATTTCTCCCTATGATGGTCTCTATCTGGTAGGAAATTTCTTACAGTACTCGAATCACTCGAGTACATATTCAAGATACTCAACGCATGTCCAACAATGCATAACATTGTTAGTGCAGCCAGTGAAGTGATTATTTGTAATCGTTGACGTATGATTGTGACTATATTGAAGTCTACACCAATGACATCATCATCTATATCTTCACGATCCAAATACGATAAATCTATATATTCTTCCATCTATATTTAGTTAAACAAATATACATACTATAATTAAAATCATGCATTCATATATTCATTAAACATAATTCATATATACATTAATACATTCAACTAATCATTACAAATAAACAACAATAAATAACCTAACAGAACAACAACATTTCATACATTTATTTTGAACTACATACATATATATAACAAATCAAATTCTTATTTAAAATATTAATACATTCATATATTAAATAACATACAAATATAAATCAACATAATACATTCCATTCATATAGTGAAGCTCATATATTGAATCTCATAAAGCTACAAATAACCACCACTAATTCAATGATTCATATATATATATATATATATATATATATATATATATATATATATATATATATATATATATTGTAGCCAAGTTATCTTTAACACTTACCTCTTGCAGACGTTCACACGTATGCAGAGTTCAAGCTGGATTAAGCAATAAATTTCCAGAAATGCCTGGCACTAGGATTTTTTGTCCAATCAGATAACTAATTTGTCCTTCTGTAGATGCTAAGTTCAATTCTCAATTTAGAAAGGTATCACTCTAAAACAAATCAAACCTGCAAACATAATTATGAGTTTATTATATAATAAAATGATTGTTCAATGCTTGCACAAGATTGAAAATAAGTTTGAATGTTACATTCGTCTGTACCACTTTGCTGCCCTCATGCACCGCAATCCCCCACTTTCAAAACCAACCACACAACCACCTCTTTACTACCAATGCAAATGTATAAAAGGTGGTTAAGATCTCATACTTAAACTGTGGAAGTCATGACAATTTTCTTTCATCATCAACAAACAAAAGAAAAGACCAATTACTTCCATACAATACGAATTACAGACAATGATTGTGTTGATGAACCCCCCACCTTCCGTAGCTCATACACCGCTCCACGACGTTGCCAATCTCACCACCTTCACGCATGTACGTCCACCACGATCACAATACCTCCAACCAGTCAACACCTGCATCACAAACACATTGTCAGAGCTCATGATCTTTCAGCCACCTCCATCGACTCGTCTGCATGGACTACACATGTTTCACTCCTATCCGTATTCTGTTGCTTCCTTCTCCATTTTCCTTTCTCTCAGATGGTCTCCGTCAGCTCCACCACATCCTCCATAACAGCCTCCACCGAAACCTTCTTATTGCCTACGAAGAAGACCGATTCCAATGCTTGTGTTCAACAGACACAACCACTCACCCCTACCATACCTCTCCACTTCGGATATTCGCGTCAACCACGGTACCGTCATAGAAGAACCCTGGCCGAACGCTTCCACCACATGTTCCAACTTACGTTTTAGAACCGAATACCCCTCCCCGTAACCAAATACATTTTATTGCACAACTTTTTCCACCCGTGGAACTGGATACCCCTTTGAGGGAACCGAATACACATGTGCACAAATAACTTCAGAGTTGTGTAACCGAATACGTCTCTACTAGAATCGAATATGCCACCCTCTTCCTACCTTCCATGCATTGTTCATCGTCTTCTTTACCTCTGAAACACGTGGATTCATCTTCAACCTTTTGCTTCTTCATGGCATCAACACGCACAACGTCCTTCTTCCTCCCCATCTACAACCCTGCAAATGAAAAACAACAATATCTGGTTGGACATACATCACACTATCTTACTAACCTCACCACTTTGTCTTCCTCGTCTCAGCAAAACAGCCAACAACTCTTCCTTCGCACACAACTTTGAACACTAAGGGCACCAATATATTATGCTTCTGATCCCTCAATAAATAGAACAACCTACCCACTAGCAACCATATATGAAGTCCTTGTTCTGGTCAATGGTGCTTTCATATCAATACCGCACTCTCACTGTGTGTCTGCAGGAATCTTTCTTGTTGAATGGCTCTATGAAGCAAGGTAACATCAGCTAAGGAAGCTCAAGAATCTTTCTGTAACCACGTCAAGCCAAGCACTCTCGTGTATCTACAGTAATAAAAGTAAAAGCGTGACCATACAACTGTTGATAAATTTTTCTTTTATAAAGCCTTGGAATCGGTTATGTGTTATTGCACTGTGGTAGGGAATCAGTTATATATGGTAAAGTGATATACATGGATGGAATTTAACAAATTGGTGGAGGGCACACTTGACTTTTTTCTTACAATCCGCACAAATCTCTTCCCCAATGCGGGTGACCAAAATTCAAAAAATTCCACAAATCCGGCGCCGCTAATCCTTCCTCATCCTCTCAAACGAACAACACAGCTTATTTCAATCATCGCTCGCAATTTCGCATAAACAATGTAATCCATTCATGCGAACACAAGCTGAATAATGAAATCAAAGACACTCTAAGCTCGAACAAAGTGAAAATTATTTGAAGCAAATTAACTATATTGAACTATTTTTATAGTTACAGAGACAAAATACGAATCCCTTTATTTGAATTATTCGAAAAATCTTGTAGGACCAACCAATGGAATAAAAAGTTAAAATATACACAAATTTGAAAACTAGCATTAATTATGCTATTAGATGTCTACATTGATAAAGAAAATCATAGACTTTGACATGGTTCCAACTTTTGGCAGTGATCAAATTAAAGAGAATCAGAGAGGTGGTTCGATCATAATAAGTTGCTTTTGTATTCGTACTTATCTTCAATTCATGTATACGACTTGTGTTGAAAATTATACAGTTAGTTGTATTAAATGATTCTAAATGTGGATGTACTTATATATATATATATATATATATATATATATATATATATATATATATATATATAATAATAATAATAATAATAATAATAATAATAATCTTTTGTTGTATTTTTTTTTGTGGTTGTTAATATTTTATTGAAATATTATAGTTGAATAAAATGGTTATTAGAGAAAACGTGTAAAAAGAAGAGCCAAAGATGGAAGATGTCGTGATAGGAGTTGTACTTCCACCAAAAACACATGTCACATTAAATATTTCAATCGCTTGTACGTCAATGTTCATACTTGCTTCATTAAGCACACTAGTTTATATCAATCATCCCTTTCTATTTTAGGAAATTGTTCCAACACTTAAATTAGATCCTCCAAAGACCAGGTTAGGTTATCTTCTCATTAGTAGAATACGATACGAACGAGTTTATAAGTAAAAAGAAATTAAAAATAAAGAAAAGAAATGAAGTTTTTTATAAACTAAAATTCACTTATGTACAAATTAAAAATAAAGTTTTTGAAATATATAAACTAATTTATGTATATAACCAATTTTAAGAAGAAAGATATACATTTTTATTGGTGAAAAAAATAAACTAAATAAAACAGGATACTTTAAGTTGTTTTATTTTAGAAGGAATGATACGAGGAAAGTAAAAATGATGAATTTGTATGAATATGAAGGTGAAGTTTGTGTTATTATTTTTAAATGATTTGGAGGCAATGGTGAAGTTGATTTAAGACTAAAGTTTATCACAGAGTTGACTAATGTGACAAATTAATTTTTTAATAAATTAGAAAGTAAGATTATCAAATTGTTTTTTATGTTAAAAATAATATAAAATGCTATTTAGGTGAGTTAGAATTATTTTAGAATATTTTTTAATGAATAAATTTTTTACAAAAAGAGTATTAATTGAAAGAAATAAATAATATAATATATTTGGTATTAAAAAAATATAATATTTTGATTTTGAATATTAAAATTTAAAATAATTAAATATTTATTATCACACAATTAATAAGATGAATTCAATATACAACATAATATAGGACAAGTAAGTATATGCAAAGATACAATATGAATTATGATTAATCAAAGTGAATCCCTTCATTCATATAAGTTTGTAACCTATTTAAGATATTGTGTTGGCATCCCCATAATACGTTTTGTATGAGATGAGTGTGAATAAAAAAAGTCAGAGCATTGTCTCAGTAAATTTTCATTTGAAATATTCATGCTTGTTAATAATCCATAAATTTGCGTTGTATATTGAGATGAAGGTGTTCCAAGAATTAGATTGCATCTCTCATTAAGGGTGACGATCTGACGTTCAATAACTATAATTTAGTAGTTAATAATGGTAGACATTCATCTATCAAGATCATTTGCTTTCTCCTATAAGTCCTTTGTGGAAACCGTCTAAGTTGAAGACATATAACATAAATTCAAAATAAATATTGTTAAGGTATCATAAAATATGAAATTTAATTGAATGCAATGAATTAAAAAAAAAAGAGTTAAATACAAAGTAGTGGAAAGAGTTCTGAATGTCGTTCAATTTGTTAAATTTGGTTCACATTGAATTTGACTTCATCATAATGTATATTCTTGTCGATGTCCTAATGTGATATATTTTCTTCAATTTGTTGCACATTTTCCTCAATTCACTACTGCTGTTGACAGGGGGAGCAATGTGAATGTCCTAATCCATCATGTGTTTGGTTTTTAATGATGACAACACATATATGTTTCCATGACAACAATAAAAATGTGTCTTTATAGTTTGATAATCTGTTTGGTCTGCATACTCATTATGGTCATACATGTGTTTAAATCTGTTGTATGCATACTCATGTTTTCATATGTGAAAACCATTTGCACTAAGCAAATCTCCATGAAGTAATCGATTACAGTGGTTATGTAATCAATTAAGTTCATCAGATAACTTATGCTTAAAATTGTGGCAAACTACACAAGTTTCAATCGATTACATTAATTGTAAAATCGATTAAAACTCGTGCCCTTGCAAACATCTATTTGAAATGTGCAATGATGTGTTTTTGAGAAGAAAAAGTTTTCAAAATTGACCAAGTGTAAAACCTAACCGATTACACTATTTACGTAATCAGTTAAGTCTGGTATACTTTGAAAATTGTTTTCAAAGTCTTAACTGTAATAAAAATCATATTTTCAAATGTTTTGACTTACTGTTAACATGCAATCAATTACATTATTTGCTTAATTAGTTAAATGTGTTTTCATGTAATCATGGTATAACTCTGTTATAAGTGTAACCGATTACATTATTTTTGTAATCGGTTAATAGCATCAGACATAAGGAAATATATATTGACGCGTATATGTTTACACTAACAACTTTTGATGATTTAAAATTTCATATCTGATATCAGTGAGTTCATAAAGAGTTATTACAGGCGCACAAGTTCTCCAAGAATCAAGACGCAAGAGATTTGAAGATTTGAAGGATTCTTGAAGGATAACATTGAACATTTGTTGGCTGATCAACCTCTGCACAAATAAGGTGTGTTCTTTCCTGATCATAATTTGTTTTACAATCAAGAGATTGTTGTTTCCCTGTGCGTGTTGCCAAGAAGAAGAACGTGGGGTTCTTGGTACTTTGAGAACGGTCTCAAAGGGTTACTGTAGTGAAGAGGATTGTTCTTCTGCATGATGTGTTTGTGCTATATTAGATTAGTGAGTTAGAGAGGAGATTTACATTTTGAGAGTTGGTCTCTATAAAGCCTTGTTGTAAAAACTCAAACCTTTATAGTGGAAAGTCTTTCAATATAAGGCTGATTGAAAGAGACTGGATGTAGGCATTGAGGCTGAACCAAGATTTAAAAGACTGTGTTTATTTTCTCCTTAATCTCTTTATTGCATTATTTTCATAATTGTATTGTGCACTTAAAGATCATTCTAAAGATTCCAAAACGATAGCAAAAGAAATCATTTTTTGTTGAAAACCAATTCACCCCACCCCCTCTTGGTAAGAGCAAGGAATAAATTTTCTTACAACTACATTCTTCCATCCATGCGTTCTAATCCATGCATTCTAATTTTCATGTCCTGATCTCCCCCTATATTTGACTAAGAAATTTAGCATTTGGGTGGACTGGTGGATGTTCCCAATTATCAAAAGTAGGATATGAACCGAGTGTAGTGTCTTCATGCAAATGACTTTGTGGATGTAGATGTGCTTGTACTCCATCCTTATCATTTTCATCAACGTGTTGCAAAGGACTTTATGGTTAAGCCTTTTCAAAGAATTTGTAGAAAACTATTGTCTCAAGCCTATTGTGGTGCTAGCCTCAACAGGAAGGTCCACCCCACTATATTGCCTGATTATGGTTATCAAAGTACCATATGGAAGAGGTGTTTCACTAGCCTTGCTTTTTAGCATAATTTGCATCATATGATTTTGCTAGTTAATAAAAACATTATTTTTCAAGGCCCATATCATAAAAGTTTCTTCCTTCATGACATTTTCAAAATTAGTTAGACGAGATGTCAATCAATGGACCACCACATAATGGAGTAGTCTATCATTGATGTTTAGAGAGCTCATAGTTTTCGCAATTTGACCCAACAACTCCGTTTTAATCATAAAATCCAATGTCATGTCACAATCGTAAGGAAGATCTTCTGCTATATCTAGAAAGGATAATTTTTTACCCTGATACATGAGATGCGTGATATTAAACTAATCATCAGGTTTAAGTTTAATTTCCATTGACTAATCCAATGAACAATCCAATGAAAGGAAGTTCAAGATGCCTTAGTAACGAAGGTGGTGATGGAAATAAAGCCTGAAAGTTGCAAAAGATTGGATATTCATAATTTTAGGTTCCATAATCCCCGTAATATAAAAGTCTTTATCATAGTTAACCATTTAACCATGGCGACTAAAGAAGCATCTTTAATCATGAACATCTTCCAATGATGGAATTTTCCGATGAGGAGGGTCATCGTCCGTGGCCTTATTTTTTTTCCTTAAAACTTTTAGATCTACTGTTAGATCATATTTTTGTTGATGATGATCCCATATTAAATAAAATTCAAAAGATAAATAAAAATTACACATGACATGTCAGAGAAATATATGAAAAAGTTCACGCAATTATGATAGTGCAGTTAAAGTCATTAACATAGTAGACAATAGAAGTGTTTCATACATGATAAAGCAAACACAATAATGAATTACAAACATAATAATAAATTACAAACAAGAGGGTCAAATATTCTCCATTATCATCTTAACTAACTTATTCCAATGACGATTAAGGGGCAAGTCCAATAGCCGTTTGATAAGGACGAGACTTATGCATAGGAAATCATAACACTATTCCATAACAATTTCCCCCTGTATGTTCATGTCGGCTAATATATGTTGCTTTTTGAGTTTTGGAAACTTACCGTGTGACACATGATTAAATGGTTCACGAGGATTTTGTGGTCTTTTTCGTTCGTACTCTTTAAGGTGATCTTACTCCTCTATATGGAGTGATTATTGAGTTTTTTAGCATAAATCCAACATCCCCAAGATAGTATTTTCCTAGAATAGTAATCACATGTTGGTGATTAGTGGCACACAACCTAAACATAACAAAATAAACAAAATAAAAGACTAACCTTCGAGTATGACCAAAGGATAATCTTTAACAAGAACATCTTTCAAAATTCTTGAATCAAATGATATCACTCAACCCCTCCACTAGCCAACACATATGTAAATTTCATATCAAAATCACATTCGTTGAAGACATTTTGAGTTGGCCAGTTCATTCTCCCTCTATATCTTGGATCTTGAAATCTTGGAACCCTTACTCGAATATGACTTTCATTTATTTCCTAGAAGATCCTATTTTATAAAAATTAAAAGTGTAAATGAAGATTGTTTCATTCCTGTAATTTGCAAAAATATAAATACAATTATGGTGATTCTTACCTTAAAGTACGAGTAAATTCGATTATTATTGAGGACATGATCATGCACCTCTGTCCATTCAAAGTTTTCATAGATATAGTTCCAAGTCTTCACATATCCTATTAAGCCCTACAATGCATTCTTGGAAATCGAGCTTGGTTGTCATATTTTTGAACTTCTTAACAATTATTGCTACAAACCACTAACATGAACAATCCACACGTTTGCTACACACATTTTGGAAATCACTTAGTTCGAGCAAACACCATGGTATATCAAAGCTTCGAGGAAACACCACATCATGAGTGACACCAAGCTATCTTCGAGGAAACACCACCACACAACTCCCAATCACCACTTCTCAACTAATAATATACACTAATACATCAACTAATTATTTAATGGTGCATTGAATGCATGGATTCAAGACTCACTTGTGCATGGTCAACAATTCAAACATGTATGGTCACCTTTGAAGTTAACAATCTCTCTTATATACTTCAGGAATTTCTCTATTGCATGTCAAAAATAATAATGCATGTAAAAAATATTTGTGGTGGTGGAAATGTGAAAAGAAACCAAATCATAATCACTCTCAAATCTCTTCTTTGTAGCGCGATCTCTTTGCATCACTCCCACATCTCCAAAAAGGAACACAAAAAATCCTTTGAATCATCACTCTCTATTATCCCTCAATAGTAATTCATCCCAAAAGAACGCATTCTTAGGGTGTCCTAACTCATACATAGAATTGAAACAAAAGTATATGTTAGTAAAATGTATTGTTTTAATTGATGAAATCATGAACAAAAGAGCTTCTTGAGATATGTATATTCACTACCATTAAGGACTTATGCGTTGTGTGTTGCACAAGTCCCTCATGATATAATAAGAACTTTCCGAATTTTTCAAAGAACTCAGAAACTAGCAAGGAACTTTTAAAAGAGTAAACAACTAAACTTAAGATAGCAAAGAAAGAGTTTATGAAAGACTTCAAAAGGTTCATCGTTATGGGTTAATAACTTTATCCAAGTCCATTTAGTATAGTCTTCGACGACTACTAGGCCATAGCGTTTACCATTGACAGGGGGTGTTCTAATTGGACCAAATAGATATAAATGTAGTAGCTCAAGAAGTCTTTTTGGTTAAATTATATTTTTAATTTTAAAAGACTCTTTGACCTAATTTCCTTTCACGCATGTATCACAAAAGATTTCGTCATTCAATGACATTTTAGGCAGCCCTCTTACGACGTAATGACATTGCAACTTTGAGATTAATCTCATATTTACACGTCCACATTCATTATGCCATATTTTAGCCTCATCTTTTATTGATAGAATACATGAAATACGCTAAGCGTACAATTCAGGTAGATCTATCTTGTACAAATTCCTTTGTTTGTTGGTATAAAATACTTTTTGACCTTTGTTGTCTAAGACTTTACTTTTACCTTTTTCACAAATAACATGATATCCACTGTCACATAATTGACTTATGTTAAGCAGATTATGTTTAAGGCCTCTACTAATAAAACATTTTTAATACATGGGGAAACATTTATACCTATCTTTCCTATGTAGATTATCCTTCCTTTTTGGTTTACTCTGAACATTATTATTCCTCCCTTCTTCTTACTCAAGCTTTGCAACATATAATATTTGCTCGTCATGTGATGTGAGCACCCACTATCCAAGTACCATGGTTGGGTTCTCCTTTCGGCCATCAACCAAATCTACAAGTGATGGCATATCCCTAAAAAAATTAACTCTTGTGTTGGAATGGATAATCTTTCAAACATATACATCCAACACAAGACAAATAAAAGCTTCAAAGATGCTTTTACTCTTCAAGATCTTGATCACTCATTTGATTTAAGGTGTACAATTTTTGGGAGCTATATTCTTCAAAGATGATCTTACTCTTCAACACTTATAATAGTGAGTAAATGAAGAATATAGCTCCCAACAATGATACACCTTAAATCAAATGAGTGATCAAGGTCTTGAAGAGTAAGAGCATCTTTGAAGATTTTACTTGTCTTGTGTTGGATGTATATGTTTGAAAGATTATCCATTCCAACACAACAGTTAATTTTTTTAGGGATATGCCATCATACCCTCCCTTTTGAAAAGAATTTGTCCTCAAATCTTCTTGTTCTTTTATGACAAAAACCTTTTTCTTATTATTGGTTAATTTGTGTATCTTTCCACCAGGATCAGAGATCCACATGCAAGTGTCATCAAACACAAAACCAATAATAATCTTATGAGCCACAAACAACATGTATCTAGATGAAAGATTTAAAGAAGACCTTATGCTAATTTTAAAAGAATTTACTTGAAAATTTTTAAGGTCTACTCCACAAAATTCTTTGGGTTTACTTTGAATTAATTGTATCCTAGAAGATAACATCAACTCAAAGTTTGATTTGGAAAAATTTGAGGAGTTAAAGATAGTGGGAGGCGAAAAAGAAGTTGAAAATTTTTCAAAAGTAAAAGTTGGAGTTATGAAAGATGGTTGGATGTATTGAAAAGAGTTCAAGGATTGGAAAACTCCCTTCATCATCTTAGTCTCGACCTTCATTGTAGGAGTGGTAGGGACTTTAGTAACTCTTCCTCTTCTTCTCTTATCTCAATATATTCTTTTTCTCTTTTTTCTTTCTCATTCCTTTCTTTTATCTTTTTCTCTTCATATTCTCTTCTTCTTTCCTCCTCCTTTTTCTCTCTTCTTACTTGCTCCTCTTTCTCTCTTTGTTCTTTATCTCTTTTCTCATGCTCCTCATTCTCTCTTTGTTCTTTGTTCCTTCTTTTGTTAATCTTCCTTAAATCCTTTTGGACTTTTTCTTGTTTTTCACTAAGGATTCTAAGCTCTTCTTCTAAGGTAGCAAGATATTTTTTCTTTTAACTCTTTCTTTCTTTTCTATCTCTCTCTTCTCACATATTTGTTCTTGGTTTATTACAAGGGAAGAAAAAATAAATTATCTTCTCATGCATGCTCTCAAGTCACACCAATCTTTAATTGGAGATTTTCTACCTTTCTCAACCTTAGATTGTCTTTGATTCCACCACTCACTTGCATGTCCTATAAGCCTAGAGATGCATAAACTAAGTGTATGATATTTACCATGCCTAACTAGGAATGGATGAAGTTCTTCTATTCTTTTCTCCCATGTTAGGTATGATAATGCACCACTATAAAAACTCATTTGTTTTAAAATAATTTTGAAAAACAATTTTCACAAATAATCCTAGACATTTTTAAGATTTTCAAAATGGCTTATGCAAACACACTTAGTATTTCAAATAAAATTCCTTAAAAGACTTAAGGAGACAATAGAAGCTTAAGTTCACTTCCAGGAAAGAGAGGTGAATCACCATGGATTGCTTAGAAACCAAGTCTTTCCTAGCCAAAACTTACCTCAAGTTCTCTTGTACCAAACTTCTCAAAGGGATTTAAACTTGAAATAAAAGTTGACACACACTAGACTATCACAATTAAAGCTAATATATGCGGCCTAATGGTGAAGTTAGAAGGAACTTTTGTTCCCTCTTACCCACCAACTACAAATTTCGCTTAAATAATAAATGTCCAATGTTCTTGTTAGGAAAAACCCCTAACAAGCCAAAAATACAAGTCCAAAAAGGAAAACAACTACAATTTTACAATTCAAAGAAAATACACATAAATTTGTCTTTCTCACCAAGTGTATACTCTCTTGTTTTGTGTTTAGACCAACACTTCAAGCTTCCCTTCAAGGCCTCCTTCACCTTTGATTGTACCCCACTGTTTTGGGTTGTTATCCCAATGATCCTCACGTTTGTTTTACCATCCAAAGACCTACACCACAAGTTAACACCACTAAAGCCAAAAGGAGTCCAAGAAAAAAGCAAGAAAAGGTCTAAAATGAACAAAGACTCTTCAAAGGGAGTTCTTCTTTTACAAAACCATGAATGTTTAGAAGAAAATCAAGCAATTAAATGGTAAGAAAGAAAGGTTAGCACAACAAAAAGAGTTACCTGAAGAAAGACATTAGAATGGATCACAAAAAAACCAAAACTACTAGAAAAACACAAGGTGCTTTAGTTCTTTTGCAAGCTAGACCAAATGGTGCACTAAGGCAACCTTTTTAGGTCATCATGGTTGCTGGAACAGCAGCTAGGGACATGAGTTTCAGCTCCCAAATCAACATCAAAGTGCTCACACAAAAGTTGGTAGATATGGTACATGCATCTGCTTTTACTTTTACTTTTTGCTTTTGCTTTTTGTACTTTTTGTCTACTTTTCTTTTATACCTTTTGTATCTTCTTTTTTTTTGAAATTTTTTTACAAACACACACCAAATCAGATCTCAAATCTGTAATGTTAAAAGGAGTTTCAAGTTCATACAAGCTTATAGCACAAAAATGAAGAAAACCCATTATAATCAAATATAGCATGAAACACAAAAAGTGACATAATGGAAATCTAACTGTATGAACTTGTTCATAATCTAACAACAAGTATGAACTCAAATATATAAAATAAAAGCACTTAAAGGTACTCAAATGAAACATTTTTGAAATTTACTCAAACATGTATTTTTGGTGATTTTTCAAAGGTTAAACATGGAAGTAAAGATATGTAAAGGTCTAAACATGACTCTAGACAACATGGATGGATTCAAAAATAAAAATGACACAAAATAAGCTTATAATACCAAAAAAAACAGCAAGGAATGACTCAAAAAAATAAAACGCACAAAACAGTAGCCAAAACTACAAAAAAATGAACTTGAAAAACGCTAATGGTAACATCCTGACAACTTTGACCTTTGCTGAGTATTTTACTTATAACTTTCTGCACAGAACTCCAAATGAAGTGATTCTTTTTTTGTTGGAAACTACACTCAAAGGGCTTTCATTTGAATATTTTACGTATTTTTTGGACAACTGAGCTCGATGCAGTTTAAGTTTGAAAATCGTCACAGTTTGCTGCCAGAACAAATGATAGATGAAAAAAAAACACGAGACAAGTAGGGAAATAACATCAATAACATGGAACCATAAAGGATAGATAAGGACCAAAAGACTTAACTCTTGAAGAACCAAAGCTCTGATACCAAATGATGGAAACCTCCTTGGCTAGGTTGGGCCAAAGCTAGGAGATGTGCATGGAGGGGTGTTCCTTGGATGAATGGTGCGGAAATGTGGTGGTAAATGGTCCAAGGATGATGATCTAATGTATGAATGGTGTAGAAGCTCAAAGCCTCTAGGATATATGGTGGTGGTGGTGTAGTGTTTGGTGGCTCCAAGAGAGGTTAGGCACAACTCAAGGAGGAAGGTGACTAGAGGGGCCTCATGGGTTGCTCTAGTCTTGATCTAAGATGAGTAGTATGGCCAAAAATGGGCAGCATAACATTACTCAACATCAACGATGAAATACAAGGGTGGAGACACCTCTATTTATAGGCCAAGGGTGTCTCTTTCTAACCCTAAAAGCATGATCTCCCACCTTTGCTCTCATTGGCCAAAAATGAGGCCTTCTAAGGAGTGGACAAGTGTCCACAAATCCTCTCCAATGATGGGAGGACATGTGGCCACTCACAAAACACAATCCTCTCCATTCCTAGAGTGCCATGTGGCCACTACTAAAAGAAAAAACTCTCCACTCCTAAGGTGCCATGTGCCTACCTTTTAAAAGTAAATCCTCTCCAATGGAAGCATGACACATGGCACACATTTTCCACTTGGTTTGGATGTCTAACTTTTATGGAAAATCCTATGCTACTTAGGCCATAGTACAAGCCTTAAACAAACCTACACTAGATGGCCTAATACAATGGCCCAAATTCCTACACTACTCTTCAATCCATGCTTTATGATGGCTCCATAGGTGGTCCACAAGGTAGAGTTGACACCATCTTCAAGGATGACTTTAACTCTCTTTAAAGTGTTTGACCATGGTTAAGGAATTTTCCATCAACAAGATTAATAATTTTTTTTAGGTACCTATCTTGTAATGGGTCCTACCTTGTTAACTTTTTTTGCTTCTTCTTCTTTTCAGGATGAGACACATCATTTGAGATTTTCTCTTCAGATTTACATACAAACATATAATGTGCTGGTCTTCCTTTAAATCCAAGACCAGTCTTGTTAGAAGGATGTTTTGCAACTTTTTATTAAAAGTCTTAAACACTCATTTCCTTTAAGCATTCTATTTAGTGCCTTCAACAATGTGTCGTTTTTGCATCGAAGGAGATCATTGTGTTTGACTTCTTCAACAATATTGAAAATTTTCTCTAATATTTCGTTTTTAGAAAATAGTTTTTCTATTTTTCATTTAGATTCAACTAGCTTCCTGTCTAGATCACTATTTTGTTGTCTCAAAGAGTTTACATTTTCTTTTCGCTCTTTCAAATTCTTTTTCAAAATTTTGTTTTCCTTTAAGTTGTTCGATATTGCTGCCTTAAAATTTTGAAAGCTTCTGACAATTTCATTCATTCTTTGTTTGAACAACCGAGTGAAGGTCAAAGAAATCTACCTCTTTGTCAGAGTCGTCTAACAAATATTCAGTAGTGTCTCAAATTGGTTTCTTCTCCTTCTTGTACATTAGAGTTGGATGAGTCTAGGTCTTCCCAGGTTCTCATTAGTACCTATTTTTTATACGTTTAGGGAAGACCACTTTCTTCTCAGACTTTTCTTGGTCTAGGCACTCTAACTTGAAGTGTCCAAGATTTTTGCATTCAGAGCACATAATTGGCCCTTCCTTGCATTTATCCTTCTGATTTTTCTTCGACGTGGATCTAATACGTCTACCTTTAAAAGGTGTGTTTTCTTTCTCCAGATAGAGTGCATCTTTCTAGAGGTGAATGATAATTCATCTTCTTCTTCTTTCTCCAGATAGAGAGATGCTTTTCTCCTTCTCAACATCCCATCTTCTTGAAGCTCCAGCTTGTGGACTTTAAGTATGCCAACAAGCTATTCAAGACTAAGACCATCAAGGTTCTTTGAAGTTCTCAATGAAGTTACCTACGGTCTCCATTGTCTAGGGAGGCTACACAAATCTTTCTCAATATGATTGAAATTATAATATGACTTACATAACTATTTTAATTCATTCACAATCATTTTGAAGTGGCTGAACATGGTTTGGATGCTTTCTTTGTCCAACATGGTAAATAACTCACATTGTCTGGTGAGCAGACTTAGCTTAATTCTCTTGACTTCGTAATTTAGTGGTAGACGTTGGTTCTAAGGGTTAGACTATCTGCACATAGTGTTGAACACTTCAGGATTTTTATAAAGCTTTTAAAAAGCTAGTAAAATGTTAACAACGAGAAGACATGCTTTTATACTAGTTTATTCCAACTAAGCTACTTTTAGTTCCTCTGTAAGCACTCTTAAATGGTTCTACTAGTCTTTAAAAGATTACAACGAGTTTAATAACACCTGTTTTACATTGAGTATAACCACTCTTGGTAAATATTCTAATTGACTATATCGTTTAACTCTCGTAATTAAAAAACCACGTGTTTCAAATTACTTCTGATTATCCAAAAACAATAAAGTTTTTTATAAAACAAGTACAGATTGAAACTCACTTAGAAAGCATATATGAAGTAATACAACGCTTATTTCAAAAACTTGTTAAAAAGATTTTTGTTTTTGAAGAGTTAAATGACGCAAGCATAAGAGAATTTTGACAGTGTAAAAGTATGTGAAATTAAGTTATTGTCTTCTCTTTGTGCCATCCAATTTATATAGACAACTTTGAAAAAAAATTCATTAGTCAAAAGCATTGAATTTCATTGAATATAATCAAAACTATATATATGATTAATCTCCCCTATGCTGAATATACACAAAGGGTCCTCTATTTATAATAGAAGAAATACGGGCTAAGCCCAAAATACAAATAAGAAATAATAACAAAGTAACTAAAGATAAAGATAATGTATCTAATATTCCCCCTCAAGCTAGTGCATACAAATCGTATGTACCAAGCTTATTACTAATATAATCCATAAAAACTTAACGAAAATATCTCCTTCTAAACTTGAGTGAGACCAAATTGTTAATGATTTGCGAAGACAACATAGAACCAACCCAAAAGACTCCCCCTAAGCAACGAATATGAGAGGTTGCTCCATATAAATCTCTTCTTACAAATGATTGTTAAATAATGCATTGTTGACATCTAGTGGATAAAGAGGTAAGTATTGAAGAGTCACCATGGCTATAATTAAACTAACCAATACCATCTTTTCCAATGAGAAAAAGCATATATAGACACACACGCACACACACACACACACATATTTATATATATATATATATATATATATATATATATACACACACACATATTTATATATATATATATATATATATATATATATATATATATATATAGCCTTTTGTACGAGGTCAGGTATGTCGGCCTTAGACTCAGGATCGGGAAAGACCAGACGTGGACGAGGCGTCACCCGAGTGGCAGATGTGACATCCGGACGCGTGGATGGTCAGAGGAGACATGTTGACATCGACCCCAGATCAGGTCATCCATCAGGGCCAAATGCTGATAGGTTTAGGAGTTATCTGGGTAAGTTAGCAAAAAGTCATGTCTCTATCCTTCATGCATGTTGGGATGACGTCCCAGAGGTCGACAAGAACCTCTTATGGCAAGATATTCAGGTATGTTTATACTTCATGCAATTTGTGATATACTTATCTTTTATGTTTTCTTTTGGAATAACATGTTTTTTGTTTTAAACAACAACATTTTGATATTCCAAACACAATACAAATTAGAAAGAAAGTGTTATCTCATATAGCGATAAGATGGAGGGATTTCAAGACAAGGCTGACACGACTATATGTCTTTGGAGACAGGCAACATGAAAATCCCTGTCAGCAATATACATTCACAGAGGAGGATTGGATGCAATTTCGTGCATCTAGAGAGTCTGAGGAATGTAAGGTATGTTTCTTAACATCGTCTTTCATTGAGTTTTTATGAATTTACACTTATTTATATACATGGTTTCACAGGGTAAAAGGTTAGCCGCCCAAGAAAGACAAAGGCTAAACGATGCACCCCACTTATTATCACGAGGTGGTTATGCAAAACTGGAGAAGAAACTGAGAAAGTCTAGAGCGGATGCCTTGGGACTTGAGTCGCTGGACCTAGCACCTGCACCTGCTAGGTACGAGCTGTGGAAGGCTGCTCAGACTAAATCTGATGGGAACATGACATCTTCCTCAGCTGCCTTGATCTCACAGTGAATTGTAAGTTCAAATTATAAGCAGTTCTGTGATTGTGTATCTATCACAGCATGTCTTCTAAGTAACTTTGTTTTTTTATGTGCAGGATGAGTTGGTTGAGCAGCAGACTCAGGGCACACTTGATGGCCAAGGTAGCGACGACATTCTAACAATGGCCATTGGAAGGCCCGAGCACCCAGGACGTGTACGTGGAGTTCCTGGGGCGATTGGTCTTCGTGACTACTTTGGCCATACACAGAAAACCCCCTCATCAATGAGTCAGGAGACACTAAGGCAGATGGATCTTCAGTGGGAGGAAAGGCTCAACCAAAGCATGAGATCAATGGAGCAACGATTCATGGAGCAGCTACAAGAACAAAAACAAATACAAAGATCGCTTGAAGAAAAGCTGCATTCCATGATGCAAGGCAACATGGGAGCCGCTGAAACTCCCACACCACCTCGTGTTAGCACTAGAGGATCATGCTCCGCTGTAGACCCCACTCAGTATAGCAGTCAATATGAGATGTTGGTTGATGGGGATCCCCCACGCATTGTGGTTGTCGGACGAGTGCTTAAGGGATGGCAGACTATTGATGGTGTTGCCATATTACCCCAGCACGTGCGTGTGACCATTGACGAGGTTCGGGATCCCCAGGCTCAGGTGCCTGTACCCACTCCAGAAATTAACTTTCTGTGGGAGGCCATAGGATCATTTATTGCTTGGCCTAGAGCATTGATCATGTCACACATCGCTACTCCACAGGTATAATGTCTTTTTCCTTAGTATTTCTATGTTTATTCTTCAAATAATTGTTGATAACTCTTTGACGTAAATTCTTATCTTCAGTTCACACGTCCTCAGAAGCAGCCAATTCATGATATAGTCATACATGAAGATGATGAGATGGCTGAAGCAGAGGATGATCCTCTATCAAAGCTAATGACAAAATTA
Organism: Vigna umbellata; assembly: GCF_029865625.1. NCBI lineage: Eukaryota > Viridiplantae > Streptophyta > Magnoliopsida > Fabales > Fabaceae > Vigna > Vigna umbellata. The sequence continues at coordinate 3,984,066 of NC_142173.1, forward strand.
CCCATATTGAAGAAAGCATCATTAGAACTATATTGGGATTTGAGAGTATTTGGTCTTCCCCCACATGTGCCAGTTTATATCACATTCTCTGATGCATTGGAGGTGATTGGGGGAGACAGGATGTTGAATATTTCCATCATTCAACTGTGGTGCATGTAAGATAGTCAATTTGGTCTTTCATATTACTTTTATTTACATTGTTATAGTTTCTAACAACTTAACTTTGTTGTTTTAGGTACATGGACACAATCGTTGTAGACCAAGGTCGGTCTTCCATGTACGAATTTGTTGAACCTCAGACCATTCAACCGTCTAGTAACACCCTTCAAAACAGACAACATTATTTGCAAACATGGATGGATGAGTCAAAAAGAGACGTATACCTTGTGCCATACATTGAGGGGTAGGTGTTGTTATATGTGGTCAGTTCATTATTATAGTTTCCTTAATTAGTTGAATAACTATTTGTCCTTTGTGATAGGTCGCACTGGCAGCTGATGGTCATCATTCCCAAACAATGTAAAATTATATGGTTTTGTTCGTTGCACAGGAGGATGAAAAATGACTTGAGAACCATGCTTCAAGGGTAAGTGTTTCTCCAAAAATGACTTTGAATTTGATGTTCACCTTCAACTTTTATGATAAATATAGTCATATTAATTATACTTTGTGTTTTCAATCTGTACAGAGTTATTGGTAAATCTCGTGGTCAACTGGTTCAAATTTTGTATCCAAAGGTTGTAAGTCATTTATAGTTCTAATTCATTTTCTATGTTCTTGAATTATCTAAGTTCTTAACTATTTAGTTTGTCATTTTAGTGTAACCAGTAGCTAGATTCATGGGAATGTGGCTTCTATGTGATGTGTTGGATTAAGACCATCATTCGAGCTGTCATTACAGATGACTAGAATGAGGTAATGATGTATACCTTGAATACATTACAAATCAAATTCATCTTCAAACATATATATGAAACCATAATGAATCTTTCTTGAATTTTGCAACGCTTCAAGAGTACATCTCCTATACCAGAGGACACAATTAGGCAGATAAGGCAGGAGTGGACCGCTTATCTTCTGCAAAGATGGAGTTAGGAATAGTTTTATTTGTTGTTGAACATTGCTTAGTTTTAGTTTAAGTTTTATCTTGATAGTTTTGGTAGTGGATTATATTTTACATTAAGTAGAACTTTGTTTATATGAAACATATATATATATATATATATTATTGCAAAATTGTTCTGGGACAATTTTCTGCTTTTCAGGTGTGGTTTTATTGTAAAAATAAATTGATTTTTTAAAAAAATACGCCCAGTAGACGTCGGTTAGTGCACTGTCCGACATCTATAGACGTTAGGCAGTGCACAAACGGACGTCCAACCCCAACCCTACCACAAAACAATCCAGGCAGGTGGTTGTCGGGGGATACACCTCGGATGTCTTTGTAGACGTCGGGGGAGGGAGGAGACGGACTTCTCTTGGGACGTCAGACGGGCACGTGGGGATGTCTATATGAACGTCCGAGGGTGTACGCCAGACGTCTGGATAGGCGTCGGGCCTGACCCATCGGACGTCTATATAGACGTTCGATGTGGACGCCCGATGTCTAAGTAACTGTTGAGAGGGTCGCACCTCACACAAAAATTGATTGCAAAATTAATGCAGTATAAACTAGGAAGTGACTCCTAGGTCATCTCTCAAGGACCAAATGTGGGTTCAGTCTCAGATCAAACACGAAGTGGGGGGGTTGGTAAAGAGTTTTGTGAATGCAGATGAACTAAAATTAAAACTGGAAATTAAAGACAACCAAACATAATTAAAAACACTGAAATAAATTAATAAAACACGAGGACCGAACGGTCTTACAGATGACCGAACAGTTCTACATTGAGACCGAAAGGTTTCTAAAACAAGTGAGGAAATTGAAAATGTCGGAAGATAAAAAAAATCGAACAGAATAGACAACATAGTGAATCGAAGACAGTAAACAAATTAAAGTGACTGAAAATAGTAAACCAACATTCCTAAAGTAAGATGTGTGAACTAATTAAAATGTAACACATAAATCGAGAACGCGCATAAATGCATAACGAAACTGATTGGTGAATTAAATGAACCAAATGAGCTTGAATACGAATCATTAAATGCAACCCGAGAATAGAAGCAACAATTAAAATAACTTAATGCACTGGAATCATATTTTAATGCAAGAAAAATGCTTGAACCAATTAAATGCAGGGAGGAATCAATTGCAATTATCCTATTAAAACATGCAACTATTAAACTAGAGAAATAAAGTGGGTATTGTGGTCTGGAAGCACCAATGCACATCCATCACCGTGCGCTCTCCAAAACAAAAATGCTTTCTCTTCTTCCAACGTGCAGCTGCTGTCATCTCACATTCCCGTGCACACCATTTACTTCTCAATTGCAAAAGAGTTCATTTTCTTCTTCAAAAAATTAACACCGCACATGTATATATTAATTAAAGAAAGAGCATAAAAGATATCTCACTATTGGACGGGTTGGTACACTCCATTCTCCAAGAAAATAATTGTTTAACCTTCCTCCATGTGTGCAGCCGTGACAGGATTGGAATCAAAAGAATAAAAGAGTATTAAATGCAAAAGTGTTGAAACTTGTTTATTCAATGAAAAACTAAAAGGAACGTTCCAGCCCCTGCACAAAAATAAAATTGGAAAAGTATCTTTCATTCCTCATGAAATCAGCATGTGGTGGCTGGCGCATGCCCCACGTCCATCTCCCCTTTTTCCTAATTGAAGTGTGCTTGCAACTTGAATAAATCTATCACTTCCAAAATCAATCATGTGCTTTCTTTGCTGCTACCCGTAATCCTCCATGCTTTCTTTGTTTCTTTCGCTCTACTCCCTTCTCCCTGGTGGCTACAGCTGAGCTTCCCTAATCTCTTTTTCTCCAAACTTCTAGACCTACCTCCACGTGCCCCATGCCTAGCTGGACCGGGCCCTGCTGCCCATTTCTCTCCAAGCACACACCTGCTGGACTTGGGCCGTGGACGTGTGCTGGACGTGTGTGGCTCTCCAAGTTGCTGTTGGACCGTGCCTCCCATATGTGCGTATGTATCTCCTTTCTCCAATGTTGGATGCCACCTCCAAAGTGCTTCCCATTCTCCGCGTGAAAGCAGGCCTTCCATCACACCTCTCGGACGCGTGGTTTTCTCTCAAAGCTGGTTGGACCGTGAAGTGGCTGCTGGGCCGTGTAATGTTTACTGGACGTGTGCTTGCTAGAAAATTGAAGATGTGGGCCGTGTGTTTTCTTTTAAAAGCTAAAGACCTATGTGCACCTCTCCAACGCTGAAAGAGCGTGTGCAAGCCGTGGCATCTCCTGGACGCTGATGTGCTGGACCGTGACACCACTTGCTTTGCCTCCTTTTCATTCCCAAGGGCATCAAAATAAAATCATAAACCATTACTTCATTATCCCCTCTTTCATGTGCTGGGATGCTCCAAATTTTATTTGTCCATGGGTCCCGCTGGGCATGCAACCTGCTGCTGCTTTGCTTGTGTGAAGGCCGTGAGCCTCTCTTTTTCTTCCAGCACCACTTCTTAGCTTCTCCAATCAAGCCCATCTCCATGTGCACTCCCATAATTTAAATCCACACCTCCTCACTCATTTTAGTTTAAAGTATATTTGATGTGGCATTTTCTTTTGACCTCCAAATATCCCAAATTGTATTTTCAAAATTTTCCTACAATCCAAAATGAAAATAATAAGCTCAAATAATCCAAATTAATTAAAATAACAATTTCTGTTCAAATTAAGCACAATTAGAAAAAAATAGGAAAATACTGGACATTTAAGCACAATTCCTTGATTAATTCTAGCACAATAGATTAAGTGAAGTGAAGAAAATATTGACTCATCAGTAACGTCACCCACAAAGACGTCGGGGGGAGGTCGGACGTCAAAAGGCCAAAAGAACGGACGTCTAAAGCCCTTTCTGCACTAGTGAATTTTGATTCAACATGTTCAATATGTTCAAAATGTTCATATACTTGTTTAGAGAGTCATTGTCATCTTATCTGATTGTTTGAACAAGATAAACATGATAATCCAAAATTCGTTCCTACTTTTATACTTAGAACTTACCGGCCTTATGCATGTAGTTCTTTCGCCTTACCAGCACCCCTCTTTACCTGACCCCATCACTTTCAACCTCTCTTCAACCATTCTTCTTTGGCCACATCTGACCTTTCCATTTATTGTTTCCATTGCTCTATCCACTTCCTCCTCCTTCTGTGTGATTGAGCCTTCCCTTCTAAGCCTTCTCTCCCTTTGTATTTACCACTTTCCTTTTGCTTCCATGTCCTCTCATTCCCTCATGACCCTCTTCTTTTCCCTTCACTAGAACCATCACTATCAAGTTGTGATGTTCTTTCTCTCCTTCCCTTTTAATGTTTACCAAATAAGGGGAAGAATAGAGAAAGAGTAAACACATCAGTATCTAAGAACATGTAATCAGGGGGAGTACACCAGAAGTTAGGATAGCATAGAATTAGGGGAGTTTCTCCAGATTCTTAGAGTTCATCTTAGGAGAGCATGTTGTTCATGTAATTTGTTTTGTGTTTTAATAAAATTTTGTTGGTTGTTGTTTATTTGTTTTCTTGTTTAATTACTCATTTTATCTGTTGTTTAATTTATATCTTCGTTTATCATCTCTACGTTATACACAATATTGTTTTTCGATTGTGTCCACTAACAACATACAAAACATAAAAGCAATAAAAAATGTAAAACTCAACGAAAAAAAACTTACAACAGTCAAAACTAAATGTTGTGCTAAGGAATATTATATCATTTAAATATGTATTTATTAAACATAAAAAAATGGGAGATTGTTAAGACAAAATCGTCTTTGTGCATAAACGCTCACATGTTTCGAATTTTAATCAAATAACATTAAAATAGAATAATAATCAGAAAATAACTTAGGGTGAATATATAACACTTAGAGCCCAAATCCCAAACACACAAAACCTAGAACCAGAATCCCCAACATATAAAAACTTAGGAAAACACTTAGGTTCTTAGGTAACAAAAAAGCATATAGGTTAAAACACCTAGACGCATAACTAAACGCTATTATGCCTATAGTGTCTAAGAGAGTTGAAGTTAAATGCTTAATGCTTATCATACCTAAAAGAGGTATTCAACATAACTCTCGAAAGCAAACCAGTCGAGACAATGTCTCTACAAAACACTTTAAAAGAATTTAATTATTAAAATATAAAAAGAAAGTTTTAACAAGCTAAACGCTATCTGTTTAAAAAGAGACAAAACCAAAAGAAGCATTTACTTGACTATACGATATTATGAGCTTAACCAGGACCTCGTCTGACGATGAAGTATCCATATCATTAGAAAAAGAGCTCAATTCTAAAATTCTACCTAATGGTAGAAAATCAAAAAAGACTTTTTTTGTTCTGAGCATGCATTAAATGACATGAAATGATCAACATTCAAAAACAACAAAAGTTATAAGAAATGACTTATCTGTTGGTTGCACAAAATACTCTATTCTTGTAGATAAGCTATTCTACACGCATCCACAAAGCTACAAATCAAATATAAAAAAGAAGACGTTAGAGATAAAGGAGATATTCACAAAATGTTCTTCACTTGAAGTCATACGTAAAAAGATTGTATAACCTATTTCAAGCAAAGTTTTGAAAAAGCATGTCTGCTTTGACAAGTTGACTTATCCAACGACTGTTGTACGAAGAAGAAAGAGAAAGCACGAGGATCAAGGCTACAAACTCAGTCTAACAAATAAAAATCCATGAAGCCTTTAAATAAAAGAACTCTTGAAAGAAAAATCAAGAGGATAACTTAAGACGATAGTCAAGTGAGAAGCTTACAACGAAATATTCATCCTTAGAAGTAAAAGAGAAATAGTTGAAGAAAAGAGAAGAAATGAGAAGAGAAGAGAAAAAGAGAAAAGAAATATTATCACGCTTCATTCATATTGCTTACTGTTGTAAGAGAAAAGAGAGAAACACCTATGAGTGTTTATACTGCTTTATATTGTAATCAAATCCTTTCTACGAGATATATAGTTTGAACTACTTCTAAGTAATCGTTGATTGCAATTCTGAAGAGAACTAAAATATTTACAATTGAACTCTATTTGAGTTGAGGAATCTTAGCAAGATTTCTAAGTACTAGAAGTGGTTCGAATACTCAAAGAAAATATCGGCTAAGGTAGTTGAGTACTAGGAGTGGAGCAAATACTCAAAGGAAACCTCGACGGGGTTGCTAAGTACTAGGAGTGGTGCTAATACTCAAAGGAAATCTTGACGGGGTTATTGGGTACCAAGAGTGGTGCTAATAGTCATTTGTAATCATGTGAAGATTATAGTGGAACCCTCTACAGAGGAGATTGAGCATTGCTTAGTTGAAGCGAACGAGTATAAAATCTCTTGTGCAATTATCTCTTCTCTTTTTTAAACAATCCTCTTACAAAAACCTGTAGTTGCGCTCTAATACCTAAACATAAGAATCTTCAAAGCTAAAACAATTATTTTTCATAAAGGAAGTTCTTACAAAACCTTGCAATACATATTTTGAATAGCACGTCAAATCGTTCATATGAATTTATCAAGGCCATCTTTTAACCGTTTAAAAGAAAATTTCAAGAGCTTGATAACGTGTTATATCAAAAGAGTTGCGAAAAGTTTTTCATTAACACTATTAAACCTCCAACCCCCCCCCCTCCATTCTAGTGTTTTTCAGGTACTTCAATTGGTATCAGAGCTAACCTTACGGGGTTAGTTCTTAGTAGGACTCGAGGACACGATCTTGACGAATGGAAAATGATGGATACGTCGTCAACCGTCCTCCCCTATTCAAGGTAGGGAGGACATCTTAGCAGCAACCACAGGTCGGCTAGTCCACCCAAGTCGTGTGCGTGCCATGGGATGGTCTATAGGATTGAGAGACTACTTTTGGCCCTAAACCAAAAAGCAAAGAGGTCGCGAGTCAAGAGGTGTTGAGTAAGCTAAAGCAAGAGATAGAGCTCCTGATGCAAGAGCACATGAGGGAGGTCATTGAGCGCTTCCAACAGCAAAAATCATATCAAAAGCTTCTTGAAGAAAAAAATTCAGATGATGTCCCAATAACAGAGGAAGGACATCCCCACAGAAGATCCTACCACAACTCGTGTGAGCACCAAAGGCTCATGCTCTACTGTAGATCCTACTTATTACACTTGTTAGTATGAGCTTTTGGTTGATAAGGATCCTCCACACGTAGTGGCCGTGAGACAACATATTACAAGAGGATAAAACATTAATGGTGCTCCTTTTTTGCCCACTCACGCGAGGGTCACGATTGATTAAGTAAGAGACCTCACGCTTGAGTACCTGTGCTAACATCTGAAATCTAATTTGTGGGGGAGGCCTTAGGCACATATATAGCTTGGCCTAAGGTTACGATCATGCCATATTTTGGCCCACCTGCGGTATTATATTTTTATTCTTAGTATTTTTATCTTCAAGTTATAAATAAATGATTCCTAACTTTTATAAATGTGTCTTTCAGTTCTACTATCCTGACAAACAACCAATGGCTAAACTTGTCAGCCATAAAGTTGATGAGGCAACAAAAGATGATGATGATCCTCTATTGATGAAAAAATTACACAAGTTGACTAAAGGACCGGTAGAGTTGTATTGGGAATTAAGAGTATTTGGCCTCTAGTGTCATGTGCTATTGTATATTGCTCTAAATGATGCATTGAAGGTCGTTGTTGGAGAGAGAATGTTAAACATTTCAGTCATACAACTATGGTGCATGTAAGTTGTTTAATTGTCTTTCACTTTTTAAATATTCAAATTATTACTTTTTAATATATATACTTAAGTTTGTTGTGATAGGTACATGGACACCATCATACTGAACCAAGGTCGGGCAACCATATATGGTTTTCTTGAACCTCAGACCATTCAATCGCGGTCCTAAGCATTCTTTTCGCTTTCAATTTGGTGATTCGTAGGTGTGTCTAGAAGTTCCTTGTGCGAGAAGTAATTGGGACGTTCTTAGAGCTTTGCATCGTCGGTGTAAGGTAAGTGAAGCTAGATGTCTATGACTAAATTGATATTGTTCTGTAAGTTTGGTTGTTGTATGTGTATTAACCTAATAGAGTAATACATTTAATGTTTAGGAGATATTTGTTCAATTGAAATTTAATATGATGAAATTTGGTTGTTAATATTGTCACTAAATCCATGCCATGGAATTGTAATTATGTTTGTAGTTCATTTAAATGTAGTGAAGTGAGGAGTGGTCAAAGTTATGATTTTAGTAGCTAAAAAGGGGGTTTAAATTGTCAGGTTTGAGAGAAAAAGGTTGGATTGGTGAATATGGTTTTTAAGGTCTATTGTGGGGTAAATTATGATCTGTTACAAGTATGTTTTGGGTGGAAACTATTTTGAAACTAAAAAGGGGTGGTTCAAGGTTGGTGTTTGAGTGATTTTTAATGATAATGGGTGATTTAGGTAGTCAAATTTTGATATAAGGGGTTGAGATTAGGGTGTTTACGGTTTGTGTTTGAGTCATTTAGGACTTGCCTAGTCCTTTAGTTTGCTGAAACTAGTGTAGGAAGTGATAAAAGTGAGTTTAGGTAGTCTAGAATGGTCAATTTCAATATGGAGTAGTCAATTCAAGTTAGAGGTCTGTTTTTAGATGTTTCTCAGCGCCTAAGAGTGTTTCAGAATCATTTAAAGTTGTGTAGAGAGTCACCAAATTCAAAATTTGAGAGTTTTAGAACCTGGTGCAGCGTTGGGCGCCCCCAAGCACCCCTTGGGCACCCTTTTTTTGAGTAGATCATGCTCAGGCACGAGCACCCTTTGGGTGCCCTTTTTGCGAGAGGAACTCGCTTGAGCACCCCTTGGGCACCCCCTGAGCACCCCTAGGGCACCCCTTGAGCGCCCATTAGCAAGTTATGGGTTTTTCACATTTTGGAAAACTCAAATCCAGGGTTTTTTATGTCAGTTTTTGATGTTTTTAAGGTCGTTTGGAGTGTTTTAGACCCTTTTGAAACTATTGGTGAGGGTCTCCAAGTTGTTTTCCTTCCCTATTGTGAGTATCAAGCTACTGTGAAGAAAATTTGTTATTTGTGATTTCTGATGACTTGTAAGTGTGTTTCTAGTTCTTTAATGTATGACTTGTAAATGATGGATATGAGTATTGTGATGAGTATGTCATGAATTAAATGAATGGTTGATGGACGTGATTCCATGACTCGTAGAGAGGTTACATGGTAGTGTTTGTAGTGTTGTTTGTATGAATAGCCGAAGTTAATCCGGAGGTTTATCCTAACGCTCTCAATAACCCTAATCTCAAGTAGAGATGGATCGTTATGTTGTGGAGAGTAGCAGTAGGTCGTAGTATATGGTCACTAGTTACAATCATAGGTCTTGATAGACTAACCTTGTGGATGACACGGGTGGGTATTGGTAATTGGTTTTGAATGGGTATTGTTGGAGGCCACCACAAGTGCATGAACCAAACCGTAGCTCGACATTCATACTATATGTAGATGGTCAAGTCTAAGTCTGTGACATGTTTAGGATGAATGTTATTTTGTGTTTAATATAATTGCATGATGGAATTTTATTTGATTTAGATAAATTGATTTATCACTAGCTTACCCTTACATTTGTTCTTGTATGTATATGTGTTGTTTTCTCATTTGCGATGCTTAATTGTGTGAGCTTAGGGAGACAATCTTTTTAGTTGTTTCAGCTAGAGGTGAGGATGAAGCGGATGAGTAAATTTGATGGTTCTATAGAAGTATATCTCTTCTCTTTTGTAAGTTTGTTTTCATCTAATGGTTCTATTATCATATATGTAACATAATATTTTTGTAGTTTTACTATTAAAAGGGATGTTACAACTAGCTCTTAATGTCACAATCCACCTTGAAAACATTATATAATATTAAATAGGCAAGTTTTATATAAAATATAAAAAAACAAAATAAAGAAAACCTAAAGGTTAATATAGAAATAAAATTTGACTTAATTATTTAGAATATTTATTAATTTTTATTAATTTCATTAAAAATAATGAATATCAATATATTAATAAGATATGATAATATTTTATAAAATATAAATAAATAAGAAAAGAGATACGATGAAATTATCATATTCTATCCAAAATAAAATAATTATTTATTCATAATTTAGTCGAGAAACAATTATAACTATATTTTTTAAGTGATGTTATTTTTCAATGAAAAAAGAAGAAGGAGTAGATTAAATGTAATGTGAGAACTACATGAATTTATCAAAATATTTCCTAAAAAATCATTCCATCCAATTACATATTTTTATGTAAGTTGTAAGAAGTTTTAATTGAGTATTATTTTATTTTAAAAAATAACTGTCATATATGAATAGAATAATACTTTTAAGTATTGATAAAATATTAAAGTACTTTTTAAATCATCTTTAATTTTCAAAAATGAAAGAAAAAATCTCAATATGATGTAACATTCTCGTTATTGCATAGAATAAAATAACTATCTATAAAATAACTTTTTTGTTTCATTATTACGAGATTCTATGGGTATGTTTGTGTTAAAATTAAATCATTGATATTATAAACCGAACCACAAAGAGAATAAGATAGAAAAAACATAATATATAAGATGTTAGGTCCAAATTTGTAAATTTTACATAATACTATGAATAAATATATAAACTTTTTTTTTTACTTAAAGATACTTACAAATCAAATAAAAATTATATGAAGATTTTATGAAAAAATAAATAACAAATTATCAATCCTAGTAAATTTTATGTAGGGAATAAATATACGGTACCTAACTTTACTTATGAACATTAGGTGATTATGTGGTCAGAATTCAACTAATACGACAAATAACTTATACTATTGAAAAAAATTATTTATCAACTTATTTAGTGATGAATTCAAATTTATTAACGAATTTTATTAAAAATATTTAGAGTTTAAATTATTGTGGATATTTTCGTTAGTAACAATTTTTTTGATAAGATCATTCGATAAATTAGAATTTATATTATCGATGAATATTTTCGTTAATAATATATTTGATAGTCAGATATATCAGTAATTTGTGATTTTTATTACCGATGAATATTATCGTTGGTAATTTTGTAGGTAAAATGAGTACAAAGTTTTCATTAAGTCTAATTAGATGTTTTTGTGTATTAAGACGAGATGAGTGAGATTAAGAAGTGAAGAAGAAAATAAGGAGAAGGAGGAAGAAGAAACTCAAGAGAAAGAGAATGGGAAGGAGGAAGAGGCACAACGGGGAAATGACTTGGTGGTGACAATACTGCAATAATGGTAGCTTGATTGTGGCTCGTCAATAGAGGTAGTCAGAGTTGAAGGAGGAAAAGAAAGAGCAAAAGGAGAAAAAAAAAGGAGTAGGACCTAGAAGTGGCGGCGACAAACTAGATAATGATGGAGTGGGAGTAAGAGGAGGAGGAAAGGAGGAGGAGGAGAGAAGAAGAGAAAAGAAAAGAAAAAAAAAAGGAAAAGAAGAGGAAGGGAATGATTTTACCAATGGTTAGAATTTATCTATAATTATCGAAGAATTTTGTGATCTATTAGTAAAATTTATCAATAGCCATTTTATGGACAAATTTTTTTATTTTCAATAAACTTGAATTACCAATTAAATTTTTCTATTATCGATGATATTTTTTTCTATTTTCAACTAATTGTGTTTGTACTAAATAAGTGATTTTCTTGTAGTAGCTTGTTACACGTTCATATGTAAACAGATGATAAACATTTTTTTAATTTTTTATGTGATGCATTTACATGTCACCTTTTTTATGTCCTTTTTTATTTTGTCACCAAGCCACCCACAAAAAAGTTGCCTTGTAATGGAAGAACAAATTGTAACACCATTAATTGTAGTTGAAACATTTACTAGCAGAGAGTTAGGCTTATCATGGCCTTTATATTATAGTATATGTGGCCAAGTAATTTAGTGACAAGGGATATTCAGAACATGTCATAAGAATCAATGAAGACACCTATTCCAACAATCACAATTGTTGTGAAATGATACAATTGTGTCTTTACAGCATCCATGGCTCCTCATGAGGCTAAAGCAACTCTTTCTAAGAGAATCACTAGAAGCATGACAAAAAGGGAGAACTCCTCCTCACCTTCTTTGAGTTGAATTATCATTTATCTTTTTGTTTAGCATCTAACATTGTGTGTTTATTTTGTAGGATTACTAGTAGCACCTTTACTTTCAAGAGTGTCTCCTTCTAAAAGAGTGAAGGGCCTTGCCTAAAGGAGTGGACTCACTACAACCCTAGTTTGCTAAGAAAACTGAGGGAAAAGAAGAGCATCTTGGTATAGGAATCATTATACAAACGCATAGAGAGAAAAAAAAACAGGTTTTTGAATATTTTGTTGGACTCAAAAGATTTGGAATTGCATAGTGGGAAGAAAAGCACTTTTTTGAAGATTAGCTAGAGACCAAAAAGATTTGGGGTTACACCTTTGGTTGCCGTAATAACTCTCTAACAAGTGTCAATTATGTTCCCATGCTCTCTTTTCTTCATGGAGTAAAACAACGATTTCTCATTGGATGACTTATACTTAATTTTGAAAAAGAGTAACATGTTACTTCAATTGAGAAGAGATCCATGAAAATTATGCTTCGAATTATCTACCTTTTCTTTTTATTTGAAGCCATGAATACTTTAAACGTAGATAATTATCTTTTAAAACAATACATAGTGTTGGTTAAAACAACCGGTGAGTCGCGTAGCGGAATAAAATAGCGTAAAGCATGTTCGGTCAATTTAAAAAAAATTGTTCCTTTAATTTTCTTATAAACGTTTTATCAAACAGTTGATGTGTAGAAAATGTAAAGAGTATAGGGAGTAGAAAAATCACACAAATGATTTTTATCCTTGTTCGAATCAAAAGATTATACGTCCAGTCATTAATCACTATGAATAGTGATTAACCTTTTTCACTAAAAATAGTTTCACAGTTTGTACAGATTACAAGATAGTGAATGGAGATTAAGAAACGAGAACACCTTTCCTTCGACAAATGAACGGAACAATCTTCCTTCGATAAACGAACCGGAAGCACCTTCCTTCGACAAACAAACCGGAAGCAGGAACACTCAGCCAACATGAAGAGAACAACTGCGACCTTTGACACACAAAGTGTGAGCTTTTCTTATTCAAAAGACTTGACAAGAGCAAGAACTAGCACTTGAGTACTTTCTCAGATTGCACTGTATTCTCAAAATTGCAAAGTTAAATTGGAAGGGTTTAGAAAACAATATATATAGCCTACTGGTCTGAAACTGAAACGACATATTACAACTGCTAGTGATAATCGATTATTGTAAGTGATAATCGATTATCTCCGAGACCTGGAATAGTTTGAATGTTGACTCTTCAAACCAGTTGGCTTCAGTTCTTCAATTCCTTCTACCGTTCGCCTTGAGCTCTCACAGCCTTCTGCCATTCGGCTTCCTTCTTCTTCTTTCTCACAACTTTCCACCATTTGGTGCTCTTCTTCTTCTTTCTTATCGTTGTCCACGATTCGGCTAAACTTCTCTCCGCTTTCCAATTTCTAACATTTTATTTTACAATGTTAGTTGGACTTAATATCATTCAGCTTTGTGTCAGCTAGTGTTTAGCCTTCATCTATTAGTGACCGCTCAATCACAGTCATGTCTTTGCTCGATTGTCAGGACTCAATTTTTTCCTACCACCACTTCACTGTCCAACCGCTTGGTCTCGTTCATGTCTTCCAATGCTCGGTCCTAACCGCTCGGTCTTGTTCATACCTCACTTGGTCTCGGTCATGTACATGTGTTGTGTTTCTGTCTTATTCGGCTTTCGACTACTATACACCGTTCAACCTTTTTGTTGTGTTCAACCTTCAACTGTGTTCGACTTTCATTTGCTATACAATGTTCGGTCTTCAATTGTGTTCGGCATGTATTCAACCTTTAACTATGTTCGTGACCGTTCAGTTTGCAGTTGGGCTCTTGTTCCCTTTCCTCGCAGACCAACATACAAGAGTGCTTTTAAAGTTAAGACAACAAGGGTCTTCATATTCTTCACTTTGTAACATCATCAAAATCATTATCTTCGTGACACCAATGCTTCATATTGGTAACACATAGAATTTTACCTATGAAGAACAATACAAAGTAATATTGAAAGGCATTTTATTCCCTCAGTCATATATGAATATCATATGTCCATTCCTTTTTATATTCTTTTTCTACGTGTGTATGCAATAAACAAACGATACTAAACTCTAGTTTTATAGTTCAACAATAAAAAACTATATTTTTCTAACCAATATAATAGGAAACCAAGATGCGAACAAAAATTAATAAAAACCAAAAGTAAAATGCAAAAATATATTACTAGAAGAGACAAAATACTAAATATATGTCACTCAATATAAAATTTATAACTAAAAAAACGGAAATAGTTGAAAAACAAATACATTAAATAAAAGTTTATTAATATTGTTTCAGTAGGATATGCAGGACCGAGAAACATACATTCTTGACGTGACTTTCCTGCTTTCCAAAGCTTGAGTCGTCTGCTCCGAACGTTTTCACTCTTGACCAGGGGGGAGGTACCAGCAAAAGGCACTCTGACCTCAAGTTAGAAGCAGTTTAATGAATTGTTTATCACAATTAAGTATTTTGGATCTAGTTGAACGTACCTGGCTTTTGACCCTGTCATCATATTTATAAGTGTTTCATGGATCTTAAACTAGTGCAGATCCAATAAAATAAAAACAGACTTACCTTTAGATTCGATTAGTTACTAATAAACGACTTATCAATATCTTTAATCAGATATATTTGATTATTTCATTGTCTATTGGACTATTGGCCCAATAACAACTTAAATGCTGACGAAATTATGGTCCAACATTGTTAATGCTGCGGATGGACCGATCGGTCATATTTTATGTAGCAGGTGGACCGATCGGTCATAAAGGATGGGTCGTTCGGTCTATATTATATACCATACAAATATTAAAATTAGTTTCTATTTATTTAACATATACATGGAAAATTTGAAAAAATTATTGTGACATTAAAGATTTAATCTAAATTAAGAAAATGTAAATATTACTTCAAAAAAGTTAGAGTCCAACTTTTCTAGTTAAAAACCGAGAAGAAATTTTAATAATGGAATTTAGATTAATTAAATGTCAATCAATTTATAATTTATTCTTTCTTGTTCGTTAATTTATTTAATATTTTCTTAACAAATTGACATGGAAGTAAACTAGTTAAGCAAATATTCTTACGATATTTTTAATGTCATCGATCTTGGCAATTATGAGACCCACATAAGACAAGTCAAAAGATAACTTAATCATTATAAATATCTGACAAAACAAATTTGGGAGTGAAGTCAGAGAATACTGTTTTGTAACCCAAGTGGTAGCCTCAAGGTAATGAAAGTGAAACTTCGACATTGATGATTTTATGAAAATGAGTATCATCATGTAAATATAATATAGTTAATTATCTTTTAGGGCAATTAGTAGAATTTTACTTGTGAAAATCAATACAAAATAATATTGAATGTCATTCATTATCTTCGTTATGTTATAGGATTATAAATGAAGGACCTTATTGACATGTGCTTTTTTAGGGCTTACCTAATATTGCAACATAATTTAGTAAGTAATTCAAATTATCAATACCATATTCGTAACAAACATAAAGCGTATATATGTTTTAGAAACATAGAAAACAATGGGTGGAGCTTTTTATGATCTCTATCTTCTTCATTAAAAAACAAAGTAGGTTTAACATTCTAATAGTTTAAATATATAACTATGAAAATTTTAGAAATCTTCAACATTTAAAATTTAACTTTAAGCATTCTCTAAACGTTAAATTTCATAATATCTTTTCCAAAACCATTTGATAATACCAAAAATCTCCATCTACAAACAAAAAGAGAAATGATAAAATTATAAGAGATGTGATGGTATAAAAGAAAGAAAAAGATACAATAAACATGAAATTAAAAACAAATGCAAGGAGATATGAAATGCAACCACTTTTTTGTACAAGGATTGATACACCATAGCATTTACGTAATGAAATGTAGAAATCCCACATTGTGTAGAGTGTGAAAGAAAAGAATCTTTATATAGTGGATGATAAGGTTGTGTTCTCGCCGAGCTAAGTAACAAGAGCTTGTAACCCAAGTGGGGGCATGAAGGTGATGGAACAACTTTGTGGCTCCCTAGTTGGAGTTGTGGATGCTAAATGTTGGCTTGTCCATTCCAAGTTGAGAGTTGGGTGATGGGACTTATGCGTAGGCATGGGTATCATCTCCCTTAGACAAGAAGGAACTGCGTGAGGCTGGTTTCACAGAGCAACGATTACCTCTACCTCCCAATAGTGGAGGGATAACAAGCTATCGCATCCTCCCTCCAAAGAATAACTCGGGTTGCCACCCTTGCTTGGACCATCTCTTTTTTTCATTGAGTTTTGATTCAACATTGCTTTACATTTGATTCAACATTTTAGGGCTCACCTAATATTGCAACATAATTTAGTAAGTATTTAAAATTATCATTACCATATTCGTAACAGATCTAAAGTGTATATATATGTTTTAGAAACATAGAAAACAACAATGGGTGGACCTTTTTATTATCTCTATCTTCTTCATTAAAAAACAAAGAAGGTTTAACTTTCTAATAGTTTAAATATATAACAATGAAAATTTTAGAAATCTTAAACATTTAAAATTTGACTTTAAGCATTCTCTAAACGTTAAATTTCGTAATATCTTTTTCAAAACCATTTGATGATACCGAAAATCTCCATCTACAAACAAAAAGAGAAACGATAAATTATATGAGATGATGGTATAAAAGAAAGAAAAAGGGAAAATAAAGATGCAATTATTAAGAAATGTAAGGAGATATGAAATGCAACCACTTTTTTGTACAAGGATTGATACACCATAGCATTTACGTAATGAAATGTAGAAATCCCACATTGTGTAGAGTGTGAAAGAAAAGAATCTTTATATAGTGGATGATAAGGTTGTGTTCTCGCCGAGCTAAGTAACAAGAGCTTGTAACCCAAGTGGGGGCATGAAGGTGATGGAACAACTTTGTGGCTCCCTAGTTGGAGTTGTGGATGCTAAATGTTGGCTTGTCCATTCCAAGTTGAGAGTTGGGTGATGGGACTTATGCGTAGGCATGGGTATCATCTCCCTTAGACAAGAAGGAACTGCGTGAGGCTGGTTTCACAGAGCAACGATTACCTCTACCTCCCAATAGTGGAGGGATAACAAGCTATCGCATCCTCCCTCCAAAGAATAACTCGGGTTGCCACCCTTGCTTGGACCATCTCTTTTTTTCATTGAGTTTTGATTCAACATTGCTTTACATTTGATTCAACATTTTAGGGCTCACCTAATATTGCAACATAATTTAGTAAGTATTTAAAATTATCATTACCATATTCGTAACAGATCTAAAGTGTATATATATGTTTTAGAAACATAGAAAACAACAATGGGTGGACCTTTTTATTATCTCTATCTTCTTCATTAAAAAACAAAGAAGGTTTAACTTTCTAATAGTTTAAATATATAACAATGAAAATTTTAGAAATCTTAAACATTTAAAATTTGACTTTAAGCATTCTCTAAACGTTAAATTTCGTAATATCTTTTTCAAAACCATTTGATGATACCGAAAATCTCCATCTACAAACAAAAAGAGAAACGATAAATTATATGAGATATGATGGTATAAAAGAAAGAAAAAGGGAAAATAAAGATGCAATTATTAAGAAATGTAAGGAGATATGAAATGCAACCACTTTTTTGTACAAGGATTGATACACCATAGCATTTACGTAATGAAATGTAGAAATCCCACATTGTGTAGAGTGTGAAAGAAAAGAATCTTTATATAGTGGATGATAAGGTTGTGTTCTCGCCGAGCTAAGTAACAAGAGCTTGTAACCCAAGTGGGGGCATGAAGGTGATGGAACAACTTTGTGGCTCCCTAGTTGGAGTTGTGGATGCTAAATGTTGGCTTGTCCATTCCAAGTTGAGAGTTGGGTGATGGGACTTATGCGTAGGCATGGGTATCATCTCCCTTAGACAAGAAGGAACTGCGTGAGGCTGGTTTCACAGAGCAACGATTACCTCTACCTCCCAATAGTGGAGGGATAACAAGCTATCGCATCCTCCCTCCAAAGAATAACTCGGGTTGCCACCCTTGCTTGGACCATCTCTTTTTTTCATTGAGTTTTGATTCAACATTGCTTTACATTTGATTCAACATTTTAGGGCTCACCTAATATTGCAACATAATTTAGTAAGTATTTAAAATTATCATTACCATATTCGTAACAGATCTAAAGTGTATATATATGTTTTAGAAACATAGAAAACAACAATGGGTGGACCTTTTTATTATCTCTATCTTCTTCATTAAAAAACAAAGAAGGTTTAACTTTCTAATAGTTTAAATATATAACAATGAAAATTTTAGAAATCTTAAACATTTAAAATTTGACTTTAAGCATTCTCTAAACGTTAAATTTCGTAATATCTTTTTCAAAACCATTTGATGATACCGAAAATCTCCATCTACAAACAAAAAGAGAAACGATAAATTATATGAGATATGATGGTATAAAAGAAAGAAAAAGGGAAAATAAAGATGCAATTATTAAGAAATGTAAGGAGATATGAAATGCAACCACTTTTTTGTACAAGGATTGATACACCATAGCATTTACGTAATGAAATGTAGAAATCCCACATTGTGTAGAGTGTGAAAGAAAAGAATCTTTATATAGTGGATGATAAGGTTGTGTTCTCGCCGAGCTAAGTAACAAGAGCTTGTAACCCAAGTGGGGGCATGAAGGTGATGGAACAACTTTGTGGCTCCCTAGTTGGAGTTGTGGATGCTAAATGTTGGCTTGTCCATTCCAAGTTGAGAGTTGGGTGATGGGACTTATGCGTAGGCATGGGTATCATCTCCCTTAGACAAGAAGGAACTGCGTGAGGCTGGTTTCACAGAGCAACGATTACCTCTACCTCCCAATAGTGGAGGGATAACAAGCTATCGCATCCTCCCTCCAAAGAATAACTCGGGTTGCCACCCTTGCTTGGACCATCTCTTTTTTTCATTGAGTTTTGATTCAACATTGCTTTACATTTGATTCAACATTTTAGGGCTCACCTAATATTGCAACATAATTTAGTAAGTATTTAAAATTATCATTACCATATTCGTAACAGATCTAAAGTGTATATATATGTTTTAGAAACATAGAAAACAACAATGGGTGGACCTTTTTATTATCTCTATCTTCTTCATTAAAAAACAAAGAAGGTTTAACTTTCTAATAGTTTAAATATATAAAAATGAAAATTTTAGAAATCTTAAACATTTAAAATTTGACTTTAAGCATTCTCTAAACGTTAAATTTCGTAATATCTTTTTCAAAACCATTTGATGATACCGAAAATCTCCATCTACAAACAAAAAGAGAAACGATAAATTATATGAGATATGATGGTATAAAAGAAAGAAAAAGGGACAATAAAGATGCAATTATTAAGAAATGTAAGGAGATATGAAATGCAACCACTTTTTTGTACAAGGATTGATACACCATAGCATTTACGTAATGAAATGTAGAAATCCCACATTGTGTAGAGTGTGAAAGAAAAGAATCTTTATATAGTGGATGATAAGGTTGTGTTCTCGCCGAGCTAAGTAACAAGAGCTTGTAACCCAAGTGGGGGCATGAAGGTGATGGAACAACTTTGTGGCTCCCTAGTTGGAGTTGTGGATGCTAAATGTTGGCTTGTCCATTCCAAGTTGAGAGTTGGGTGATGGGACTTATGCGTAGGCATGGGTATCATCTCCCTTAGACAAGAAGGAACTGCGTGAGGCTGGTTTCACAGAGCAACGATTACCTCTACCTCCCAATAGTGGAGGGATAACAAGCTATCGCATCCTCCCTCCAAAGAATAACTCGGGTTGCCACCCTTGCTTGGACCATCTCTTTTTTTCATTGAGTTTTGATTCAACATTGCTTTACATTTGATTCAACATTTTAGGGCTCACCTAATATTGCAACATAATTTAGTTAGTATTTAAAATTTTCATTACCATATTCGTAACAGATCTAAAGTGTATATATATGTTTTAGAAACATAGAAAACAAGAATGGGTGGACCTTTTTTTTATCTTTATCTTCTTCATTAAAAAACAAAGAAGGTTTAACTTTCTAATAGTTTAAATATATAACTATGAAAATTTTAGAAATCTTAAACATTTAAAATTTGACTTTAAGCATTCTCTAAATGTTAAATTTCGTAATATCTTCTTCAAAATCATTTGATGATACCCAAAATCTCCATCTACAAACAAAATGAGAAACTATAAATTATAAGGGATATGATGGTATAAAAGAAAGAAAAAGAGACAATATTTATAAACAAACTATACTAAACTTTACTTTTAAACTTCAGAACTAACAAACTATATTTTTCTAACCATGATAATAGAAAATCAAGATGTGACCGAAAACTCATAAAAACCAAAAGTAAACTAAAGAAAAAAAATATTACTAAAAGAGAAAAAAAGCAATATATGTGTCACTCAACAAAAAAATTATCACCTAAAGAAAAATACCAAATATACATTGAAAATTTTATCAATTAGTAAAAGTTATCAATAAGTTTCTGTTTCATTTAAATATACATGGAAAATTTGAAAGTTTTTTGTGACATTAAATATTTACCCTAAAATTAAAACAATATATATTACTTCAAAAAAATTTAGAGTACAACTTTTCTAGTTAAAAAAGGAGAGGAAATTTTGATTATGGAATTTGGAAAAATTAAATGTCATATATTTATAACTTCTTTTTAGAGGGAGCTAAAAGAAAAAGCTCAAAGAGAAGAAAAAGAAAGAGAAGAGAAAGAGAGAAGAGAAAAGGAAGAAAAAGAGAAAAGAGAAGAGCAAAAGAGAAGAGAAAAGAGAGAAAGAGAAGAACTTAAAAGAAGAAAAAAAGAGAAAGGGAAGAAATTCTTATCAAAGAGGAAAAGGAGGAAGTGGCTACAAAGGGCAAATTACCTTTTTCAAGTGGAACCAAGACTTATAAGGGAAGGTTTTAAATCCTTTAAATTTTTCTCCCATTATCATTTCAAATTTTTCTTTTGAAAAGGCTACTCTTCCATCTTTTAAAATGTTAAGATTTTCAAGATGTGGCAACTCACAAATCAAGTTATTGTTACCCTTGAGATTACAACTAACTCAAGACAAAAATCAAAATTTTTATGAAGTAAGAGGTCTTAAATTTATCAAAAGTAAAAATTACAAAATACGTAAGCCTTCTTCTAAACATATCTTTTTCTACATCTTATTGATAGAAACAAAACTAATCAAGGATATGTTTGATACATATTGTAGATTAATATTTGATCTAGGAGGGATGAGTATGGACATCAAAAGAAATAAAGTCATTCCAAGATGGCGTGCTCCCATGATTGTGAGGAGCTTCTTACACAATAAATCTAGATATGATTATAATATAGGTGACCTACCAGATTTGAGGATAAATCCTTTTCAAGAGGGAGGGGTGATGACTTGGGTCCAAGCCTATACTACACTCAAAGGTCCATCATTTGCAACAAGGGAAGAGAGTTCCAAGAAAGGCTCTAAGAAGCATCTAAAAAGGAAGAAGGTAGGCAAAACCTCACTTTGTAGGAACTAGACTCGCCCAACAGACATGGAACTCGCTCAGCGAGCTAACACCTAGCGCCCTTCATTTTGCGCTCAGCGTGATCGTTGAAAATGATCCAGCACTCCTTCTCTCATTGTCACCTGTTGGAATTGATGAGCTTTTTGTCTCAACACCAAGAGGGGGGGTGAATTGGTGTTTTATAAAAACTAGCCCTTTCCAAATCTTTTCGCAAATGATAAGGTTCTTGAAAACTTTCTTGTGCCGTAAAGAATGTGTGCAATGGAAACAGTCTGCCTGTAAATACAAAAGCAGAATATATGAGCAAATGTAAAGAGATAGGGAGAAGAAAATCAAACACAATTTTTATACTGGTTCGGCCTTGATAAAGACATATTTTACCATGATTTCAGTATTGAATTAAGAGAACATGTCAACTCTTTCTTAGTTTTTTGCCTTGTAAATCCTAGTTTTCTTTTAGTTTGTTAAGTGGTTGTATCTTAAGCTTTAATGAGATATTTTGATCACTAATCCCTGCTTTTATGTGCTTAAAGTAGTTGGAAGAAGTATATGTATCAAATGACGACACTAGTTGAAAGAAATCTATGCATTCATGGAGAGCTAGTTTCATTTATTTTTTATTTCCTTCTCTTAAAGCTTGTTATGATTTGATCAACCATAGCATGATTATTTGGTTTGGTTAATGTTGCAAAATATTTTTTGAACATTAAACTGGACTAAACACCTAAAGGATATTGTATCTAGGAATAGAACTTGGACCTTTGGTTGTCTTAAATCTCATTTCTTAAAGCGGATGAACTTGTTAGGTTTTCCAAAAGATTGGAGTTTAATGAGTAAGTCTAGGCTCTCTCTACCAAGGAATTGGGTTTAATGAGTAATGTACATTTGCATGAGAGTGTAGTAGGTGAAATCATACCCCCAACAATACCATTTCACATCATTTGTAATCTTTCCATTCCTAAGTGTTTGAGTTACCAAAGTTCACTTTTACTATTCTTGTCTTATGTTTACCTTAATTACATTAAAACCAAAATTATGGAATCAACTTTTAGTCTAAGTTAGTTAGAAATTATATGATCATTTAGTGTTAAATGAGTCTCTTAGAATACGATATCCAGTCTTACTGGTTTAATACTTGATACGATTCGGTACGCTTGTCGAGGTCTTAACAAGTTTTTAGCGCAGCTGCCGGGGACTCGATGTTAACATTATACTATTATGTGATTTTTGACCAATTTAGACTTTATTCGTTTATTCTTTTTACTGTGAATAAATTTTGTTTAATTCTTTTGGGGATAACTTGGTACTCTAGTACTGTTGTTCCCTAGTGTATGTAGGGCACAATCCGTACAAGGAGCACATGATCATCTGAACCTCTCCTTGCAAATCCTGAAGTTGAAAAGACTGCTCGAAGAAACAACAGTAGAAGAAGGAGTCAAAATAGGGCTTCCAGAGAAACTTCTCCTATACTTGTGATTCTTGAGCAACCTTATATCACTACATCTGATCAGGAAGGAGAAGACATGGCCGCTAATCCTAATGGTCATGGTGATGGTCAAGCTAGACGCACTTTGGAGGATTACTCTACGGTTTCAGGACCTCTCCACTTCAACAATATTGTTAAGCCATGGATTAATGCGACCAACATGGATATGAAGCTTGCTCTCATCCATTTGGTGTAGAACAATCAGTTCCATGGCCTCTCTCATGAGAATCCGTACAATCATCTGGCCACCTTCTTGGAGATTTGTAATCTTGTGAAGATTCATGGTGTACTAGATGAGGCTACTAGACTAAGCTTGTTTCCTTTCTCATTGGGAGGCAACACCAAGGTGTGGTTGAATTCATTTCCTGAAAATAGCTTCAATAAGTGGGAAGATGTGGTTGCCAAGTTTCTAAACAAATATTTTCCTCAATCAAAGATAAACAAAGGGAAGCAGGAAATTTCTTCTTTCTAGTAGGATATCGATGAAACTTTAGGCCAAGCATGGGATAGATTCAAAGGCCTACTGCGGAAAACTCCCACTCATGGATTTGATGAACCTACTATGCTCAATCTGTTTCTTAGAGGACTTAAATCTCAGACTAAAGTGATGTTAGATGCCTCAACTGGAGGCAACATCAGATGGAAGACACTAGAAGAAGCACATGAGTTGATAGAGAACATGGATGCTAATGATAATGAAGTGCAAAATGAAAGAGCTCAATTCGGACAAAAAGGTGTTCTTCAACTATAGTCTCAAGATGCCATGTTATCTAAGAACAAGATAGTGACTCAGCAACTTGAGGCCTTAATGAGGAAGCTCTCTAAACCTTCTAAAGAGCTCCAAAATTTTCTTAAGCTCAACATCAAGGTTGTGAGCTATGTGGTGGAGATCATGATGGTCAGTGTGCAATGCAAGCCAATTCCCAAGAAGAGGTCAATTATATGGGTAGTCAAGGTTCCCAAGGCAACTACAACCAAGGGTGGAGACCTCACCCAAGCATGGGCCAAGGACAAGTTGGGCCATCAAATAAACCACCATAGTAGCAATATCAACAACAACCTTCCTTGTTTGACAAAACTTCAAAGTTGGAGGAAAAACTCCAACAATTCATGCAAGTATCCATCTCTAACCATAAGAGCACTGAAGCTTCCATTAGAAACTTAGAGATACAACTGGGTCAACTTGCTAAGAAGTTGCAGGAGAAACTTGAAAAGAATTTTGTGGCCAACATTGAAGTTAACCCTAAGGAGGAATGTAATGCCATTACAACACGAAGTAGAAAAGAGGTTGGGCTTGATTACAAGGAGAAGCTACCAAATGAAGAGAAGAGAAGCTATGAAGATGAGATTCAAGCACAAAAAGGAACTGATCAAAAGATTGTGATGGGAGAAGAAGAGAGAAGAAACAAGAGAAAAGATGAGACTGAGAGAAAAGGAAGTGAAAATGAAGAGGGAGAAGACAAGAAGGAGGAAAAAGGGAAAAGAAAGATTGAAGCTCATGAGAAGCCCCTTCCTTAGCCTAAAGTCTACTCAAGGAGAAAGAGAAGCAATTTGGGCACTTCATGGATATCTTCAAGAAATTGGAGATTACTATGCCCTTGACCGAAGCACTGCAGCAAATTCCCACTATGAAAAATACTTGAAGCAGTTCCTCAGTAAAAAGAAGAAGTATTTAGAGGAGGGAACAATTGAAGTGTAGGTAAATTGTTGTGCCATTATGTAGAAGACTTTCCCTCCAAAATTCAACGATCCGGGGAGTTTCACCATCCCTTGCACCATCGGGAATCACGATATAGGGAAGGCTCTCAATGACTTAGGAGTTAGCATCAATCTGATGCCCCTATCTATGCTCAAGAAGATTGGTGGTCTTGAGGTCAAGTCTACAAGAATGATCTTGCCAATGGTAGATAGGTCCATCAAGCATTCCTATGGTGTAGTGGAAGATGTTGTGCTCCAAATTGATAAACTCAAATTCCTGGTTGATTTTGTAATGATGGAAATAAGGGAAGAAGTAGAGATGCCTCTCATTCTTGGAAGACCTTTCATGAAAATAGCTAATGATGGAAGAACGGCTCCGAGAAGTGACCGAAGGTTTCCTCCAGAGAGTGAAAGACGCAGTGGAATATGATGATCTTGAGAGAGAACGAAAAACAGAGAGTGAACAAACCAAATTTATAAACAGATTCAAGAAAACCTTAAGATTTATGGTTTGTTCGGTGGAAAAACCCTAAAATCAGAAAAGAATACGAAGAACCCTATTTTGGACCGTTGGAACCCCAGGAATAGCGAAAAGCTCAAAAGGAACCGATTAATCGGTGTGAAATGGAGATTGAATGGCGGAAAAGGTCCTAATAGTGGAAAATAAGGTTTCAATCGGTTGAAAAGTTGATTGAAGGTGAAACAAGGTTTTAATCGGTGGAAATCAAAAGAAATGATAGAAGAAGATGGATCTGTGAGGAAAAAAAGGATTATCGTGATGGAAGCAATGGCTCACAACAAAGAGAGCTCTCTCAAGAGTGAAATGCAAATGACGTTGTGGCTGAGGTGTGATGGAATGAAGAATGTGTTTCTGATGCGTGAGAGGTGAAAATGTGAGAAGCTGACACGTGCGCTATGGAGACGTGGTTGAGGCGTGCACGAGAAGCTGAAGATGTGGCAGAGGAGGAGTGGTTTAGCGTGGAGGATGAGAGAAAATGTAAGCACCGTGGAAATGGAAAATGGAAGTAAGAGAGTGTGCTTGGAAGGTGGCTAGAGGGAGTCTTTGGACTCTTTAGCATGTGATTTTCAAGAGAGAATAGTTTCTGATTCAAAAAACTCAATTCTCATTATTCTCAAAAGTCTCATTACAAGAGAGGAGCTAGGTATTTATAGTAACCCTTGCTCCTTGCAAACTAAGCTACGTATACAATGAAATGTAAAAATACAAAAAGAGAACACTAAGAAAGGTATGTCAGATAGGATTCCATCAGCTAAGGTTGTCATTCATATGGAAGAGGGAATATTGAAATTAAAGGACCAAGACAGAGAGATGTTAACTCATTGGCAAGTGTACCCAATCGTATCAAGTAATATAAAATGGTAAGACCAAGTATCGTATCGTAGAAGACTCACGACACTAAACAATCGTGTAATTACTTAACTAATTAATACTGAAAAGCTATTTTGTTGGTTTTTTAAATGCAAATGCAACAAAAGTAAATATGAATTCCAATTGATCAATTGAGGCTAAAACACAAATGAATGGATGGTGTTGATGATATGAGATGATTATGTTGTTGGGGTTTATATTTCACCTTCCTTACTTTCATTGGGGTTTATAAAATGTTAACGTCACTTTTTAAATTACTTAGAACCCGATGTCTCGACGTAAAAAGTCTATCCTTAATTATTAGACCACAATCCCTTGCATCCCTAACAATCAA
This sequence comes from Vigna umbellata, assembly GCF_029865625.1. NCBI lineage: Eukaryota > Viridiplantae > Streptophyta > Magnoliopsida > Fabales > Fabaceae > Vigna > Vigna umbellata. Next base: position 4,010,797 of record NC_142173.1, read on the forward strand.
TTATGCATTACGAACAATAGCTTAAGACAACCAAACGTTCTATCCTTATGTCTACGCAATAGTTCCTTCAGGTGAAATTGTTCAGGTCATGATTGGTAAGATATTTCCCAATACTGAGACAAATCAAACATTAAACTATGACTGGCCAAAACATCATTAACATTACGAATAGAAGAAAATCACTAACATTCAATGAAAGAAGCATAAAATGTTTAAATCATATTCAAATACATGAAAGTTTAGAGGTTACATTATCCCCAACAACAAATGACAACCTTGGCTTACAATGGAAGAATGAAAATGAGATGGAAACACTAAAAAGATAAGGGGAGAGCTCCTGCATCCCCAATTCTGCTACAAAGGGTCGAAAAGTATTTTTGAGCTTCAATCGTCAAAAGATGTGAACCCTAGGGCGTGCAAGTCCTTAAATAGATCCAAAATTGGCTTATAAGCTCAACACGCTAGTGCTCAGCACTCCTACTTAGGGCAACCAGGCGAGCTTACGAGAGGAGTGACGCTCAGGGCCCTGAAAGGGGCAACCAGGCGTCCTGCAATACATGGAGTCGGACGCTCAGCGACCCTAGAGGGGGCGCCCAGGCGTGCTTACGAGATTAGTGGTGCTCAGCGCCCCAAATGGGGACAACAAGACGCCCTTGCGAGACTTCCAACACTGAGGGCCCCTAAAGAGGGCAACAAGGCGTGGTTGCGTGACAACCACGCGCCCTACGCGCCTTCTTCAGCTTTCTTTCCCGGTGCTTTTGCTGTCCCTCCTGGGGTCCAACTCCTTGATACTTTTGCTCCTCTTCCAGTCATACCAATAACCTACAAAATTGAGGGAATTAGTGATAAAAATCATAAAGTATAACCTTTATTCATTTATTCACCAAATTCAACTAAAATAAGAGATTAAGCAAACTGTAACTTGGGTTAAAAAAATAGCCATACTACAATAGTCCAGCACATAAAAAAACATTGTCTTCTAAGACAAGTAAATCCCTCATTTCTACCCATCATAGAAATATCAGTGAAGATATAATGAAGTCTTAGCCAATCAAGCTTCAACTATGGTGCTCACATAACAAATAATACACAACAGATGCAAAAGCCTTATGAGTGATTAACAACCAAGCAAAATGTTATCCTATAGTGCATGGAACCATTCCTCACTAAAGAAAGTGTTTCACTCAAGCTCAAAGGTTTATAGTGAGGTGTCTCTTTCACTCTACCATCACAATGTCACACAATTCAACTTTGCCTTCCATTTAACAACATCAAACACATTCACAAGCAAGTTATCATCACAAGGACTTTTTGAGGCTTGTATTGTGGCTGGGCTAAGAAGAAAATTGGTTTTTCTGGACAACAAAGTTCCTTGAGTTAAGAGAGTGAACCATTTACTTCATAATTTAACATTAATCCCTCTTTCTACTTTTCACTTGGGAAACCACTTCTCAACTTATTCCCAACTTCTATTCATTGAGCACATCCTTTCTATTCTTCTCTTACTTTTCTTTTCTTTTTCTTTGCTCAATGCTCTTTTTCTTTTTCTTTTCACTTTTTACAACAATCCCAAATTTGAACCATTCTCATGTACCATACATGCATACTCTACTCAACTCAAGGCAAAGATTTCAAGGGTTTTTCACATTAGGCTCAAGGTTCAAAGGATAAAACAATTTTTTTTTAACATTTATGGGTTGAAATTTTGGCATTGGCTTTCAAGGGATAAGAACATATGGCCTTGATAATTTGTAACAAGCAAGCAAATAGTTCAAATAGAGAAACTCAGGAAAAATCAACTATGATTCCAAAGCAATAGCATTCAACAACAATAAACTCTGGGGCACAACATCTCATAGGTTAACTCAAGTTCCACAATTTGATAAACATCATGCCAAGCACATTAATCACAATTAAAGCCATGCATCTGTCTTAAACAACTATGAGCAACCACCATTTGTGCTTAAAAGCTAAACCAATCAATATCTCAACATCACTTTCACCACAATAAAGTAAACACAAGATAATCTTACTTCTCACAATCAAACAATTTATCACTTCACACCAAACCATTGCAGCAGACTATCCATTTAACCAAGTACATAGCTCAATTAAAAACAAAATAAAAAAAGTTCAAACATGCATAAAAATAAAGAAAAATTCAAACATGCATAAAATAAAGAAAAATTCAAACATGCATAAAAATAAAGAAAACAGGAGATGTTGTCATCACTCCCCTCAAAGGTATCTAAATCTTCCTCCAAATCATCCTTTGCCATGGCTTCAGCTCTGAACATGCCACCTCCTCCACTAGCTTGGGCTTGGTCCCCAGGCCAAGACATGTGAGTGATGAACTCATTAAGTGAAATGCACTGAAGTCTGGGAGAAGCAACATACAACCTAAAAACACAAACACTCAAAACAAAATCAAATAAAAAAGAAGGAAAAATCGGGTTGCCTCCTAATAAGCGCTTGTTTAACGTCATTAGCTTGACACTACTATGATCAATTTGAATTTTTGATGTTGGTGTTCTTCTTCCTTTCATGACACCAACAAAATCTCAGCAGATTCCTAGTTACCAAATTTACTCTCCTAAAATAAGGAGCTTCAATCTCAAAAACTCCCTTTGCTTTTTGATAGCCTTGATAACCCATAACTTACTCTTGAATTTCACTAGTTTGCTAGGTTTGGGTTGATTATTGTCCAGCACCGAGTCTTGGTGTACTTGTTTCTCTTCATTCTCTCCATCCTCTTCCTTTACTTTTGGGGAAAAATAATTATGGCTCCTCTTGACCAAATTGGCAGCTTGATCAGGTACTCTAGTCACTAATAGAACTTCATCTATTATTTTAGAACTAGTCACCTCTTCATCTTGGTCTTTCAATGTTAGAACTTCATCATCTACATGAATTACAACCTTGGTTGTCTTCATGAATGGTCTTCCAAGAATGAGAGGGATCTCTATTTCTTTCTCCATCTCCATCACTACAAAATCCACTGGGAATTTGAGTTTGTCAATCTGGATCACAACATCTTCCACTGCACCATAAGGATGCTTGATGGATCGGTCTGCCATTTGCAAGATCATTCTTGTAGGTTTGACCTCAAGACCACCAATCTTCTTGAGCATAGATAGGGGCATTATATCATGATTCCTAATGGTTGTTAACCCTCAACAAGTGCAACCGAATCGTATCAAGTAATAAAACTAGTAAGACCAAGTATCATTTTCCAAAGGACTCACAAACTAGACAGTTATGTGATTTGTTAATTATCTAAGACTTGTAAAACCAATTCTTTAAGATTTTAAATGCAAATTACTAAAAAGTAAATATGAATGCCTGTATTGATCAATGGAAAAGAAGAAGTAAAACACGTGATTTGAAGTATATGAATGATTATGTTGTTGGGGTTTATCAATTTCATCCTATCCACTCTCATGTATTCAAGAATTCACCTTTCTTCATTAATGTTAATGCCACTTTCTAATTTACCTTAAACCCAATGTCTCGGTGAAGAAAGCCTAATCCTAATCACTAGTTTACAATGTCTTGTCTCCCTAGCAATTATTCATGCATTATATAGCACAGAAGCTTAAAGGCAACCAACCATCATATTCCTATGTCTAGGTTTATACTACTATTGGGAGAGATTCCCCAGATCTAGATTTCCCCGTATGTGTCCATATCGACAAAATCAATAATCATGCAATAGAATGAGTTAAACAAAGCATGCATTGAGCAAAGAGGAAAAACCCTAACAATTAATGCAAGAAAGCATCTATATTAAAGAACAAATTCAATATATGTGAGTTTCAAAGGATTATATTGATTCCCCAACAATAATGAAGGTTTAGTTCACCATATTCATGGTGAAACTAGATGAAAAACAATGAAAGAATGAAAGATAGAACCCCAGAATTTGAAGAGTGGAGCTTGAGCATCCAAAATCCTCCTCCAAGGGGTGAAAAAGTGTGTTTTTTGCTTCGTTCCAACCAAATATCACTCACCTAGCTCGACTAAAATCTTATATATTATTCTAAAAATTACATAAAAGTAAGCCCAAGCCCATAAAAATGGCGCTCAGCGGTAAGCGCGACACTTCAAATTGACTCTCAGCTACATTTGCCTCTCAGCGGAGATTGCGGGATCGAGAATGCCACTCAGCAGTAATTTTCGTTGAGCGGTACTCGCATCTTCTCTTTTTGTGCACTTTTCACTTCCTTTTCTGATTCCAACTTCTTCCTACTTCACTTCTTTCATCCAATTCATCTTAAATTCTGCAAAAACAAGGAAACCAAGAATAAAACCCATCCAACTCTCTTATTTCAAAAACATAAACAAAAACATGATTCCAAGCTAGTTTCTAAGTCATAAAGGTTGTCTTTAAGGTCAATTTTAAGTAGAAAAATAACAGTTTTTTAACTGTTATCACAACCCCAAACTTAGAACTTTGCTTGTCCTCAAGCAAAAAAGATGTAACTCAATCAAAAAAGATGTAACTCAATCTTCCACCAATCCACACAATGGTTCACCACATTCAAAACTCCTTCTTTCAAGACAAGTAAATACTCAAATTAGCTCATCACAAAGACTTCAATCAAGATGTGCATATGCTTTAGTGTTCACGCAATCACATAATATCCAACAAAGGCTATTTTCATGAATGATCAATCAACTAACCATAGATGTTCTTATGTGTTCATGGGCTCTTTCCTCACTAAATAAAGTGTTTCACTCAAACACACAAGTATATAAGAGGTCACTCATCCACTCTACTATCATAATGCCACATCAATTAACTTTGTCTTTCATTTAACCACAATCAAAAACACTTACAAGCAAGTATCATCACAATGACTTTTCTATGGCTTATAATTTGGCTGGGCTAACAAGAAAATTGGTTTTTCTGGATCACAAAATCCTTGAGTTAAGTCAATCATTACCACCAGTCTTCTTTCTTCCCCAACTTTCTTTTGCATTAAGCCTTTCTCTTTTTCTTTCTTTCTTTTTCTTTTCCTTTTGATTTTCACATGGCTCAATGCTTGTTATTTTCCCTTTCTAGACTTCCCAACAACCCTAAACTTGAACATTTATCAATACCACCAAATATTCTCAACTTAACTCAAGGTAAAGCTTTTCATAAAGGGTTTTCAAATCATGTTCAAAGGATAGAACACATAGTGTTCTCTTTTAGTGGGCTAAAATCATGCATCTTGGCTAAAAAGGGTTACCAACAAATGCCTTGATCATATGACACATACAAACAAATGATTCAATCATAGAAAACCTGGCAAAGACATTCATGCTTTCAAAGTAATAGCATTCAATCAAAAACTCTGGATCTCAAAAACCTCACATATAGGCTCATTTAACCATTCCACATACACATCCTGCTTAGCATCATAATCACAATCACAACATCATGCATTTGTTCACAAAGCTTGTGAACCATCACCTGTATCTCAACATATATTGCACAATCTCAACATCAATCAATATCCAAGCATCATCAAGTAATACTCATCATGCATAAGTCATAAGCAAACCATTATAACAGACACAGTTTCAAATTGAGTACATCAAACCCTATTCTACTAACAGAAGTAAATAAGTTCAATATTACAAAACAAAAGATAGAAAAGATCCTGCTCTAGTAATGATAACATCCATCAGTAAATGCTATCTCATCCCATGTTGTCATCTGTATCTTCCTCCTCTCCATCATCTTCAGCATCTTCAAATGCGTCTTCCTCCTCATCATCATCTTCATCATCATCCATAGTTGAAGTTTCAGCTGCTCCAGCTCTACTGCCTTGGGCTTGCTCCTCTGGCCATGCTACCACATTATGAAACGCATCCATGGTCCACCTGTGTGTTGGGAATGTATCATACATCCCAATAATCATCTCAACAATGGCCACCTGCCCTTTGTGGATCGAATGCATCTGGGCATCTATAAGAGACATGTACATGTCCCTCATCTGAAATGTCTCAGCCTCATGAATCTCTACAGATGTCTGACCCCGTGGTGGTCCTCTTCCTCTACGAGGACGGCATGGTGGTACTAGTTGATCTGCCTCATCACCTCCATAGTATTGTGTGTAATAGGCCTCATCAATAGCTTTTCTCGGCCTCTCAAATGGTATAACAGAGATGTTCACTCGAGCAAGCTCACATAGGTGTGTGATCAAAGAGGGATGTCCCAAAGGTGCCTTGGTGTTCATAGTGTTGGCACACACCTGTATCTCATTGGCTATCACCTAGCCAATGTTAATGCTCATCCCTCTAAGCACACAATATAAAAGAGTGCCCTGCTAATAGTAATATCAGACACATGGGAGCACGGCTGAATGTTGGCATGAGAGAAAGCCATCCAATATTTTGCTAACAAAGTCAAATCAACTCTCCTAATGTTCACCACTGCACTATTCTTGTTACTTTGAAAATTCCCTCTAGGCACACACAGCACGCTCTCTACATCATCAAAGTTTGTTCCTTCCTCCATATTGAGAGCGAACTGACATTGCTCACCAACCCATTGAGTATCTAAAAATCTATTGATAGAGTCAGGATCACCCAACCTCCTTGCATTGGTGTAAAATTCTTTCACCACTGCTATGTTAGCTGATGCAAGGTAGGTGGCTAGCCCTCTCCAGTTCCTACTCAACATTTACTCTTCAAACTGTGGAGCTAAATCAGGAATCAATCCAGCTTTTCTTTCCCTTAGGAGCCTCCTATCTTGAACAATTTTAAAGTGTTTCTCATGCTTGCGGGAAAGGAACTTGCTAGAATGAGTGCATTCCGGTTCCTTATCCTTCCTCTTGGATCCTATAGTCTTGTATCTCTTGCCAGATGAGGAGGCCATCCCTACATCAAACACAATTCACAAAATCACAAGACATGTTGTTAATCATTAGTAAACCACAAACAACACCCTAAAATCATGCCAAATCACCATTGAGGGCAAACAGAGCCCCTGAGTGCAACCAAACAGGAAACCAGCAAGCAAAAGAGCCAACAAAATCAACTCTGTCAGAATCGCGCTCAGGGGAAATTTTCGCTGAGCGGCGATTCTGGACATTTTGAAAACTTTGCTTTTAACACTTCCTAACTTCACCCTCATGCAATCTTTCTAGTTCTAGACCCAAATCAAGCATTTTAATCGGTTCAAACAACAATTAATTAACCAAATCATGCATAAAAATCAAAATCCCTAAAGAATTATGCTTAAACAACCATGTTCATATCAATTTATGCTTTTAAGAACCCTAAAATACAAATTTCTTGAACTTGGGTGGAGATGCTAGATGAATGAAAAATGCTCTAGGAATGTGAAGAAATCAGCCCGCAATAGCAATTCTCTCACCAAACTCCAAACTTGGATGGAACCCTAGAAAGAAAGTGAGTGCAAAAGAGGTTTTGTAAAGGGGGAAGAGGGAAAAAGTGTAGAGAACTCTTGAGAAAGTGTTTAAGAGTGTGTGCGAAGAAGGAAATATGAAAATAAAGGTAAAATTGTGGCCTAGGGTATAAAAATACCCTAATGGGCCCTACTCCCGCTGAGCCCAAATGAGCCAAACCAGTCCACACCAATCTACAGTACTGGCGCTCGCGGAAATTTCCGCTGAGCGGCATTTGCGCCACCTCTTCTCCTTCTTCCTAGCTTGTCCTAAGTGTCTTATAATCATGCCTCTCACTCACCTTATGCATTTAAGTTCTCCCTTCACTCAAACATTCAATCCCTATCATGCAACTAAAATAGAATCAAAACAAAAATAAAGTTAATCAACTGGGTTGCCTCCCAAGTAGCGCTTGTTTAACGTCACGAGCCTAACCCAAAATCCACCAACACTCATCAGTAGGTGCAAACTTTTCTTACCAACATCCATTAGTAGGTGTAACAAACCTAGTATCCTTCAGTAGATACTTAACCACCTAGCATCCACCAGTAGATGCTATAACCAAAAGTCTCAACATACAAAAAATATCCAAAGTTTATAAAATTACATCTCCCAAAAATAAAAATTAAAGAAATTAATGTTCTCAAATCACTGGGATGCCTCCCAGCAAGCGCTCTTTTAACGTCACTAGCTTGACCCAGTAAAGCTCAAGTTCCATCTTCAATGTTGGTGCTCATCTTATTGTCATCACACCAACTCATCAGCTGCTTCCGGTCAACCTTCTTAACCCTTCTTGAATATGGAGATTCAATCTCTATCACTCCATTCTCTTTATAGTCTTTCACAACCCACACTTTGTTCTTGAATCTTACAGATTTACCAAGTTTGAGTTGTGCTTGCATCAAGTCATCTAGAACCGTCCTTCCTTTGCCATCTTTTTCTTCTTCCCTAACCTGTGACAAGAAACAATTTTTACCTTTGAAGCCCGACTTTGCATCTTTAGAGCTAGTCATGGGTACATCTTGATATGTAGCTTTATGACTAGCCTCTTCCTTTTGCATCTGTTGCTCCTTTGTGAAGACATTAAAGACCTCTCTTTCTTCTTGGTCTTGAAGCACTATCATCCCTTCATCTACATTAATGATGACCTTGGCCGTTTTCATAAACAGTCTTCCAAGAATAACTGGAGTCAAATTCTCCTCCATCTCCATCACCACAAAGTCCACCAAGAATTTTAGTTTGCCCATACAAACCATAATGTCTTCCACTACACCATAAGGCTTCTTTGAAGATCCATCCGCCATTAGCAAAGTCACCTTTGTTGGCTTGACTTCAAGATCACCAATTCGCTCAAATAGAGATAAAGGCATCAAATTAACACTTGACCCTAAATCAAGTAGGGCTTTCCTTATCTTCTCCTTTTCTATGACGCAAGGAATGGTAAAACTTCCTGGATCTTTCACTTTTGGAGGAAGAGGCTTCTTCTTAGTAGCTTTGCACTCATTAATCTCCTCATCTATATATCTTCTCTTTGTGGAGACTAGCTTCATATGCTTCGCATATGCTGCAAATTGTTGCAATGCTTCGTTCAAAAGTAGATCAACCTACAATTGATTGAAGATATCTTTAAAATGCCCAAATTGTCTCTCTTTCTCAATTCTCTCACAACCTTTTGGATAAGGAAGAATTTTTTTCACATTTTTCAAAAATTTTCTCTCCTCTCTTTTCTTCTTTTTCTTTTCTCTCATCCTCTCCTTTTCTCTCTTCTTTTCTCTCTACTCTTTCTTCTTTTTCTTCTTTTCTCTCTACTCTTTCTTCTTTTTCTTCTTTTCTCTCTACTCTTTCTTCTTTTTCTTCTTTTCTCTCTACTCTTTCTTCTTTTTCTTCTTTTCTCTCTAACTCAACTCTTTCAACATCCACACTCACTAAAACTTTATACTCTTCCTTAGGGTTAACCTCAGTATTAGCCCCAAAACTCTTATCGGGCATATCTTCCAACTTCTTACTAATGAAGTAGCAGAAGGAATTCTTTGGCATTGTCATGATTCACCTTATGGGGGCCATTTTAATGGAGAGAGAACAACTGCAAAGGTTCTCTAGTCAGGATTTTATTAGCCTACTTTATTTAAAGATGCTCATAATCATGCTAGAAATTGTGATAAATGTCAGAGAAGTTGAAGCATCTCAAGAAAACATGAAATGCCACTACAGGGCATCTTGGAGGTTGAAGTCTTTGATTGCTGGGGGATAGACTTTGTTGGACCTTTTCCACCGTCTTCTAATCATGAATATATTTTGGTGGCTATTGATTATGTGAGTAAGTGGGTGGAAGCAGTTGCTTGTCCTAGGAATGATGCCAACATTGTTATTAAATTTCTGAAAAGGCATATTTTTGCTCGGTTTGGGGTTCCTAGAGTGCTCATCAGTGATGGAGGATCTAATTTTTTTAATGCTCAGCTTGCAAAAGTACTCAAGTATTATGGTGTGAGACATAAAGTAGCGGCACCCTATCATCCACAGACAAATGGGCAAGCTGAGGTTTCTAATAGGGAGATAAAGAGGATTTTGGAGATGACAGTTGTTTCATCAAGGAAGGATTGGTCTCAGAAGCTAGATGATGCACTTTTGGCATACCAGACTGCAATGAAGACTACTATAGGGTTATCTCCCTTTCAGTTAATCTATGGAAAAGCATGTCATTTGCAGTGGAGATGGAGCATTGAGCTTTATGGGGATTAATGGGGCAATTGAATTGACAGATCCAACTTCTGATGATCCACAAAGAAGTTGGGTGGTTAATGGGCAACGTCTCAAGCATTATCTAGGTGGAGAGATTGAGCATATTTCCATAGTTATGAAGTTGGTGGATCCTTGAGCATACTGGTGTCAGGCTCGTGACGTTAAACAAGCACTTACTCGGAGGCAACCCAACTTTCTGAACTTATCTCTTTAGTTTATGATATGTTTAATTATGTTAATATGTATTGTACTTGGCTTAATGAATTATGTTTGAATGGTTTAGCTAATATGTTTGTGATGAGTAATGTTATCTTGTGCTGCTTTATTGTGATTGATTGATCTTGAGATGATGCATGGTCTAGTCTTATAGACAGGTGGTTGCTCATAGTTGTGTTTAAAACTGATGCATGATGTTAATTGTGATTAATTTGTTGGGTAGGATGTTATTAAACTGTGGAACTTGAGCTAATCTATGAGAGATTGGGCTCCAGAGTTTTTGTCTGATTGAATGTCATTGCTTTTGGAAACATGATTGATTTCGCCTAATTTTCTATGATTGAACCACTTTCTTGCTTGTTACACATGATCAAGGCCTTGTTTTATTTTCCCTTAGAGCCAATGCCAATAGGTGAACCCAACAAAGAACAATGTTTCTCTTTATCCTTTGAACCTTGAGCCTAAAGTTGAAAGTTGAAAAATCCTTTTTGAAATTCTTACCTTGAGTTAAGTAGTGTATGTTTATATGGTAATGGAGAATGGTTCAAGTTTGGGGTTGTGAGAAACCGGAAAGAACTTTGTGAAATTCATTAAAGAGCATTGAGCAAAAGCAAAAAGCAAAAGAAAAGAAAAGAAAGAAAAGAAAAGGTTAAGCTCAATGCAAGTAATGTTGGGATTAAGTTCAAAATTGGTTTCTCACATAAAAGAAGAAAGAGAGTTGTTTTTCTAATAGAATAAATGAATTGTGCAACACTTTTGAGTGCTTGAGTGAAACACTAACTTTGGTGAGGAATACTTCCATCCACTATAGGATAACATTCTTGCTTGGCTATTGATCATTCATGAGTTTGCATCTATTATATGTTTTGAATATGTGAGCACCATAGTTGAGCTTGATTGGCCAATGCATCAATATATCTTGACTAAGATTTGTATGATAAGCAAATATGAGTGATTACTTGTCTTGGAAGAAAGTGTTTTGTGATATGTTGAACCATTGAAGTGTTGTTTAGGCTGAGCTACATGTTGTTTTGCTTGAGGGAAACCAAAGTTTCAAGTTTGGGGTTATGATAACAGTTGATTTCACTGTAATTTAAGAGTAAATTTTGATAAAAAAATGAACCATTTTTGACTTAGAAACTTGCTTGTTCTTTTGTTTTTAGCTTATTTTGGTGAGTAAAAGAGTTGAGGTTATACTTGAAGATTTTATCACTAAATTCCCTTGATTTTGTAAGAAACTTGGATAAATTGGAAGAGGAGTTATATGTCAAGAAGTTGGAACTCAGAAAGAACAGAAAGAGCACCAGAAGAGAAGGCTATTAAAGGTTGTAGGACGCTTGGGCACCCTCCTCTGAGGCCCTCAACGCAGGAGTATCGCAGTCACACTTGAGCGCCCTTTTAGGGATGCTGAGCGTCAGTCTTCAAGTAACTTTTCACGCCTGGACGTCCTTCCTGGGGCGCTGAGCGCCACTCCTCTCGCAAGCTCGCCTAGGCGCCCTAAGTTGGGGCGTTGAACGTTGTCAACGTTGGCCCATGATCCAATTTAGCCCTATTTAAGGATTTGCGCGTCTTAGAGGGAGTATCTTTTGACAGAATTGACACAAACTCAGATTTTCTCCAACTCTTTAGAGATAGAAGTGGATGTGGAAGCTCTCCTCTTCTGTTTTTAGGGTTTGTCTTTCATTCTCATTCCATTGTTCATCTAGTTTCTGTTGGAACAATCGGTACCGTTATAGAATTTTGCACAGCGGAATAACTTATAAAGCGGAAAGCGTGTTTAGTCAAACTCTTAATAAGATGGTCAGTTTTATAAATTTAATTTACTTAGAGACAAATTTCCAAACAGTTGATGTGTATAAAACAGTAAAGAGTATAGAGAGCAAGAAAATTCAACACAGAATTTTTATCCTGGTTCGATTCAAAAGAATCTACGTCCAGTTGTTAATCACTATAAAAAGTGATTAACGTTTTCACTAAAAATAGTTTCACAAGTTTACAATAGAGTGAATGAAACAGAAAACAGATAAAACCTTCCTTCGAACGAACGAACCGGAAGAACAGAAACTTTGCCAACTTGAAGAGAACCGCTCCGACCTTTGACCCACAAAGCGCGAGCTTCTCCTTTTCACAAGACCAGGCAATGTAATGAACAAACTTTTGGAACTTCCTCAGATCACACTGTATTCTCAAAAGCTTTTTGTTCAACTGTTGTTTTTCTAATTTCACCAAAACAAAATATATAGCCAAGTACACTGAATGCCAAAGGTCAACTCCCAACTGCCATGAATAATCGATTATTGTAAGTGATAATCGATTATTCAAGTCCGTTACAGGGTTTTCAAAAAGTGATAATCGATTATATGAAGTGATAATCGATTATTCCTGTATGACTCTGTGATAATCGATTATTGCTATTCTATAATCGATTATTGAAGATAAAAATGCAAGCTTACAAGGTTTACAAGAATTTCCTACTACATTTAATTTCTACAAATTGCTTTTAACTAATTTTAATATCTTCTTCAACTAAACATCTTGTAGCATCATCAAAACAAATTTCTTCAAGATTTGCCAATACTCCTTATTGGTAACAGTTTCTCCATAACAAAGGGGAACTAAATTCAATTTGTTGTTGGGGGATGATGTAACCTTGTGAACTCTCATGTATTTGAATTGGTTTTAATTGATATATGCTTCTTTCATCAATTGTCACGAATTTTCTCCTTTGTTCTATGCTTGTTATGTTTTGATCGTTCATGGCATGATTTTATGGTCTTCTTTGTTATTGGGAAATACCTAGAAACCACGATTTGGAGAATTTCTCCCAAAAGCAATATTGCCTAGGGATGGGGATTGGAGGGTTGGTCCTCTTAAGCTTCTAATCGTAATGCAAAATTAATTATTAGGGATGCAAGGGATTGTGGTCTAGTAATTAAGGATAGGCTTTCTTCGTCGAGGAATTGGTCTTGCATCCAAACCTTTTTTGGATTTGGTTCGAAGGTTCCTTATAACACACTTTTCTACTTCTACAAAGAAGGATTCACCAAGATAATAGGAGCTACCACTACAAAAGGAAGCAAAGGTGACCCATCACCTCTATAAAACTATTTGTTACTAAAGGAAAAGAACTTGAAGAAGGAGAAGACATACCTAGACCAATTTTGAAGGTGATAACACAAAAATGAGTGAAAAGAATGAACGAAAAACAAAGTCAGGAGAACATGAGTAAAGCCTAAAGAATAACATCCCAACTTATAAAGAAGTAAACCAAGTGAACGAATTTGAGTGCCAAAATGGTGTGGAACTCAAGCAACCCATCATTTCAAAACACATGTGGTTTATAATGCTCCAACCCTAATCTGACATCTGTCAAGACCCTTGAGATACGTTAACAATGATTATTAATTATATCATAGTGTTTTGAAAACATAAATGACATTCCTTAGGTAAGTAATCATTATAAGATATACATTATTTCTTTTATCAAGCCTATGTAGGTCACGATATATTGGTCATGACCTCAATTCGGTCAATGACAAATGAAAACTATCAATTCGATTAACATCTTAATCAATCTACATCATACTTCTAAGCTTTGGAGCTTATGTATGTACTCTACCGAAAATCGATTATGTGTACTCAACCCAAGATCGGTTAAGCCTAAAATAATCTTAAAATAAAAAGATTTACTTCTAAACATGAAGTCTAGATTGCATTGGTCCAACCCAAGTTTAACTGATATAATCAATTACCATTATCTCTCTATGTTTTTATTCTATCACTATCTTATTACATTATTTCAATTGTTAACAAAATGTATATATATATATATAGATATACATATACATACATATACATATATATATATATATATATATATACATATATATATATATATATGTATATGTATGTATATGTATATCTATATATATATGTATATATATATATATATATATATATATATATATATATATATGTATATGTATATGTATATATATGCACACACATATATATAAATCTTGTGTGTGTATCGGTGTGTGTCTCTGCATATGTGTTTGTGTGTGTTTGTGTCTGTGTGTGTTTGTCTGTGTGTTTGTGTGTGTCTGTGTGTGTGTATATGTGTCTGTGTGTATTTGTGTATGTGGCTGTGTGTGTTTGTCTGTGTGTGTGTGTTTGTGTGCCTTTCACTTAATACTAAATATTTTATGATTCATACTTTCTTGTTAACTTAAGCATCAAATAATCTTTTAACAGAGAATCTGATTTCTATTGAAACTCAACTTTATTCGCTAACCAAACAGTTAATCTCCAAAAATCATCAACTCACCTCAAAGATTTTCGTCTTATTTCAATAAAAACAAATATTCTTTTTATAGTATATAATAAGGTTTGAAAAATATAAGCACTCATAGTAAATAACTACTATAGTATTCTAAATAATTTTATTTAGGTCATTTACACACAAGTATTTTATAATTTCTTCTATTATTTTGTATTTTTTAATCAATAATTTATTTTAAACATCTATTATTTTAATTTTGTTTTATTTTAGTTGATATGCCGGAATAATTTCATTTCTAATAATTTATTTTACATGTTTTGTGTATTTATTTCATTATTCCTATTTTTCACAAAAATTTGTAATAGTTATATTTTGAATAATATTTTTCCGTTAAAAATATTTATAAACATTTGACAATGAACTCGTGGTAAATGTGACGTATTACAAAAGGAAAAATGTCTCCGAAAAGAATTTATTTTATTTATCAAACATTATATTTAGTGAACAAATTTATATTAATACTTATATCATACTAGAACTAATATTTATATCATATAAAAAGTATTTATAATGAAGGGCTTTTTCTGAAGAAAAGTGTTTTTGGTAGTAAAACATTTTTCCGTACAAAATTTTCCCCATCTCGTGTCCCAAAATCAAACTGCGTCCATAGATTTTCTTAAAAAATCAGCAGCTGACGACGCATAATCTAATGGCCACCCTTTTCCAACGGTTTCCAATGGTTTCCAATCTCAACAAAATATCATTGGATTGGAACATTTTTAATGCTAATATTAATAACTAGAATTTTAACAACTAAACATAAAAAATTATTAAAATATATTAACATGATATAAAGAGAATCTTAAATTTAAGATTCCTGAATTGAAAAAAAAAATTGGTAACTTAACACGATCATCAAAATAACTTTCATAGTATACAAATGTAAATTTGATGAAACATTTTGCTTGTAGAATAGAATTTATAAAAAATATATAATAAAATGGAATTCGCTTAGAATAAATAAAATTTTATAAAAATACTTTATAAAATCTTGCATTAAATAGTTCGCTGTCACAAGGAGGACTACTTATCTTTAGAGGGAAAGTGAGAGAGAACAGAATGGGAGTGGTAATAATCGACGGCACCACCGTGCGTGACTTCGTCAACGACGACGACGCGTTCGCGAAGAGCGTGGACGAGCAGTTCGTGGCGCTGGATCTCAACAACGACGGCGTCCTGTCGCGGTCGGAGCTCCGCACGGCGTTCGAGTCCATGCGCCTCATCGAGACGCACTTCGGCATCGACGTGACCACTACGCCGGAGCAGCTCGCCACGCTCTACGACTCCATCTTCGACAAATTCGACGGCGACCGGAGCGGTACCGTGGACCGCGACGAGTTCCGAGAGGAGATGAAGAGGATCATGCTCGCCATCGCCGACGGCCTCGGCTCCTTCCCTATCCAGATGGTCCTCGAAGACGACCCCAACAGTCTCCTCCAGAAAGCTGCGGATCTCGAAGCTTCCAAGACCTGAATGGAAACGGTGACCTTTCAAAACTTACCGAGACTTAAATACAGACGGCGGCGTTTCAAGCTTCCGTGAATGGAAACGACGGCGTTTTAGATTTGGTAACTGTCGTGCGTTTGCTTTGGTTTCCTTTCTCTTAATAAAGGATTTATGTTGAGATTAGTGCGAGTGAATAAAAAATTAAGGGTTAAATATTTTTCCTTCTTACATTTATTCATTAATTTTAAAAATTAGTCAATTAATTTTAAATAAAAAATGAATTTAGTTCTTTTATCAACTTATGTAATAATATACGATAGTTATTAAATTTCAAAATTATATATCATATAGATTTAATTTAAACACAGTTAAAAAATATCATATTTAAACATAAAAATAATTACAATTACATCATTTAAGAGTTAAAAGGTTGAATTTATCATTTTAGAAATATAAAAATCAAAGACCAATTTAAAGAGTAAATACATAAAGCAATTAGAGTTATAAAAACTTAAAACTCAATTACCAATAAGATATTTTAAAGAAAATATAATTAAATGAAGTAAAAATATTTAACAAGCATAGCAGCTTTTTTAAACAGATAATGATACTTTGACAACATTTTTTAACAACATTTTAACATCATTTACGTATCATTATGTGATTGATCCATGTTGGTGTTTATGATTATTATCATTGATTGTGAAGTAATTTTGGATAAAGCACATAATGACACGTAAATGATGTTAAAATGTTGTCAAAAAAAGTTAGTATAGTATCATTATCCTTTTTAAATATCATACTTTCATTCTCGTTCTAATTTTATTTTTTCAATTTCTCAATGTTACAAACTTGTTTCTTTTTCCTTCAAATTATTTTCTTGAAATTCTTTCCTACCACCACAAAGTCATGGATAATATGTGTTTACCATCTACATATATATCTAAATGATGCAAACATCAAATATACATTTTTTGTTATTATCTTAGTTTAAGATATTTATATAAAGACCTATACGAGCTTAGACAACAGACTATATTGTAATTAGTCTATGTGTATAGAATCTTTAAGTGATTTCTTTTTATCTTATTTTTAAGTTTTCTTGCATTGTTATGGTTGAGACCCAGTAATTGGTGTTGTATGTGTTAATAAAAAAAAGAAAGTTAAGAAGTTAAAGATATGGCCAAGTAGAAAGCCATCTTGAAACAGCAAGGTCGTGATGAGACGTGAGAAGAGCATTTAGTGTTTATGTCTTGAAAGAAGTTTGATATGATCAACAAAGTCAAGGGAGCCATAATTTTGTGTCTTAGTTAAAGAGTAAAAGAAGTTGGTGGGGAGAAAATATTTGCGAAGTTTTTGTATATGACTAAATTTTTGGCACACAAACTTCATTGGAAACAATAATTGTGTTTGTTCTAGATGATTGATATAAAAATGATGTGGGAACAACTAGCAAATTTTAATAAGATTTTTGACAACCTAGAGAAGGTGAGGATGAAGATAAGATTTTGCTTCTTTTTAACATCTTGCCTAAGATATATGAGTTTAAGGGAATGAAGACAAAGAAATACTCATCAAACAATCTACTAGAAGTTGAGTGCTATGATTGTCACAAGAATGGCCACTTCAAGATAAGTTGTCAACAAAAGAAGAGAAATGAGAAAGGAAAAATCACATTCTAGGAAAGAATTTGTTGAGGTCACTTTAGTGTCTAATAGTTGTAAGTTTGTTGGGATGTTGGTGGAGTGTGTCTAATGCACAAAGGAGTTGGATCATGGACTCAAGATGCACTTATCACATGTCTCTAGTGAAAGAGGTATTTGAGACCTTAGAATTGGAAGAATATGCCTAATCATTCTTAGCAACAGTGAAGCCTGTAAGGTGCAAGGCATGAGGTCTATTATAATAAAGATGTTTGATGATAAGGAAATTCTTTTGCAAGAAGTGAGGTATATTCCAAAGCTTAAGACGAATCTTTTTTCGATCAATATGTTTAATCGAAGTGGTTTAAGAACCAAGATGGAACAAGGAATGACAAAGATTCTACAAGAAGCATATATTATAGCTTAAGGCGAGAAAAAGAACCATTTGTACATCTTAGACGATTCAACAATGACCTTGCATATGTCTATGACTAGTCGAACAATGTAGGATTAGGTGAAGTTATGACATCTAATGGTACACATCAGTGAAAAGTGTTTGGTGTTGCTAGAGAAACAAAACCTATTATGGGGTGATAAAATGGAGAGGTTGCAGTTTTGTGATCATTGTGTATTGGGAAAGTCTCATAGATTGAAGTTTGAGACTGGTAAACATATGTCCAGAAGACCTTTTGAGTATACTCTTATAAACTTGTGGGTCCAATATGAGCTCAAACTCAAGTTGGAGTCATATTTCCTTACTAACTTAAACAATTACTCAAGAATGGTGTGATTTTATATCTTTCAAAAAAGTAAGATTGAGACTTTTCAATAGTTTAAGGAGTAGCACACCATGATGAGTAATCAATAGAGGACCAAACTAAAAGTTCCAATGACAAACAATGCGTGGAATTTGTTTTAGGAGTGTTCAATGACTTTTGTCAGGCATAAGGTATAAAAAGGCAAAAGTTGATTACAAGTGCACCATAATAAAATGGGTTGACTAAGAAGATGAACAAAACCATCTTAGAGAGGGTGAGATGTATACTTCTAGGAGTTAGATTGAAAAAGTCCTTTTGTAGGAAAGTAGCAAACACTATTCACCAGTACATTTAAAGGAAATGGCACCGGTTAAATTCGCTAATAGGCACCGGTTTTTGAACCGAGGCATATTCAGACGAGGTAAAAAGTGATCAACTTTATGCCTCGGTTCTGGAACGAGACAAAAAATGGTACGATTCGGCCTCGGTTCTGATAACCGAGATTGTTCTTCTCCTTCTACTGCCTCGGTTGGAGGCTAAACCGAGGCAGTAGGGTCTTTGTTTTTATTTTTTTTTTGGTTATGCATTATCAGTAGGGTTTTTGAAGAAGGAGAGAACTCAGATTAAGCAAAACCCTCACCCTTTTTGTAGATCTGAACACATTAGCTTGCTTTGAAAATGATGGCAAATTAAAAGAAGAATTTAATTTTGGTGCCTCAAGCAAATTAACACAGAAAAGTTAACACAGGCAACATCACATCTGACCCTAATTTTACCCCAATCTCAGATTCAAAGAAGCAAGTAATACCCCAATATCAGATTCAAAGAAGCAAGTAAAACCCCAATCTCAGATTCAAAGAAGCAAGTAAAACAAAATCTCAGATTCGAAAAACCCTAATCTGACCCTAATTTTACCCCAATCTGACCCTAATCTCAGATTCGCACCACCACCATCAACATCAGAAAAACCCTAATTTGACCACCACCTCCACCACTATCACCGCCGCCACCATTGACGCACCACCACCGCTTGCTCTTCCCTCCAGAGGCGACGCACTCGCAGGAGATTTTGGAGACCGAGAGAGCGACGGAGCGAGCCAGCGAGAGAGTGCCGGAGCGAGACCGAGGGGAGAGAGCGAGGGAGGCGCGAGAGCGAGAGGGAGGCGAGGTGAGGGGAGGGAGGCGCGAGAGCGAGGGAGGCGAGGTGAGGGGAGGGAGGCGCGAGAGCGAGAGGGAGGCGAGGTGAGGGGAGGGAGGCGCGAGAGCGAGAGGGAGGCGAGGTGAGGGGAGGGAGGCGCGAGAGCGAGAGGGAGGCGCGAGAGCGAGGGAGGCGAGGTGAGGGGAGGGAGGCGCAAGAGCGAGAGGGAGGTGAGGTGAGGGGAGGGAGGCGCGAGAGCGAGAGGGAGGCGAGGTGAGGGGAGGGAGGCGCGAGAGCAAGAGGGAGGCGAGGTGAGAGGAGGGAGGCGCGAGAGCGAGAGTGAGGGTAGGTTTTCGCGAATATTTGGGGAAATAAGAGGGTTATATGCCTCGGTGCTTCTGGCCCGAGGCAGTAGAGGATGATACGCCTCGGTCCCTCCTACCAACCGATGCAGTATACCCCTTTTTGGCACCGGTTTTTTTTTAACCGTGTCAGAAACTACTAATTAGGCACCGGTTGCTTTCACAACCGAAGTAGTAACCTTTTTTGGCACCGGTCAAGTCTGAACCGAGGCCTATAAGGTCTCGTTAATTACAAAACTGCCACCGTGTCTGAATAGACAGCGGTTTGGTGTAAACCGAGGTCTATTGTGCGAGTTTAAAAGCCCATTTTGTACTAGTGATTGTCTACCTAACAAACAATAATTTATCATCTACTCTAAATTGCAAGACTCCTATAGAAATACATGAATTGAAAGACTTCTAAATTGTGAGAATATAAGGATGTTTGGTTGTACATGTCAAGAAGGATAAACTAGAGGCATAGGGTGAGAGGCTATTTTCATTTGATATGAAAAATTTATGAAGGGATACATGTTATGAAGGTTGGAGTTGGAGAGACCAAATGTTTTGTTAACAAGGATGTGTATAGAGATCCAAATACTAGTGGAAAAATGACATTTTATAACGTACAAAAATGATATATTATAACGTAGTTATTGGGGACATAGTTTTGGGCGTTATAGTAAGTCTGCGCATTTTATAACGTAGCAGAAACCTACGTCATAATAGCTTGAATATATTATAACGTAGTTTCTGAAATCAATCACAATATGCGCAGTTTATTATGACAAATTTTCATTTGTCCGTTATAATATGGCGAAAGATATTATGACGTAGATGTGTTAATACATTATAATATGTGATCCATTATTACGTATATATGTTTAGTACGTCATAATATATGTTTTTTTAAAAAAAATTGATTATTACAATTGACATCCAATGAAATTATAATCATATTCCTTCATCTCATCCAATCAATTTATAATCAATATAGCTTCAAATGAACAAATTCAATTGAAATAATATAATAGAATTTGTTTCAAACATTAAATTGTATAATAATATTTAATACATTATTTATAGATCAAACTATACATTAAATCCAAATATTACATTAATTTACATACATTACTAGACTGTAGCCAAGTTTCTGTGTACATTACACATGAATTAAGACTTAAACTGCAGCAGTTGACTTCACCTGATAAATTGTTCTAGGCCTAATGTCAACAGAAATCAATCTTGAAGTGTCCTTCATATGACTAGGGGTGGGCAAACTGCATTATATTGGACTGTATAAAAGTTTATAGTTAACTATAAACCAGTTTAGGAAAACTACAATGAACTAAAAAATAGTTCAAACTGAACTGAACTATTTTTTAGTTCAGAGTAACTGAACTAAAAACCCCAATACAAAATCACATCAATTCTTCTCCTTTGCTAGAGACTTTTCTATAACATCAGAGGTAAACTTCTGCTGGCTCATCTGCACTATTTGCCCAGTTAATTCTTTGATTATAGCTTAACGTTCATAAGGTTTGCTATTCTCCAGCACATCCTGCAAATTTTAACCAAGCATAAAAAAAATTAAAACAGTTGCCATACGATGCAGAAGTAAGTAATAATGCTGAAAATTTTGGAAAGTAAATCAAATGTCAACCACAAAATTTATCTGTCTATATGCATGTGTTGTTAATTGGCATAAACTATAACTCTGCTCTTGCAAGTAAGAAGAATCAGTTCTATCATAATCTTAACAAGAAAATTATAAATCACTCTTTTCTAGAATATCCCAGTAATAAGCTCTAATACATGTACAATCACATTTCTGTTAAAATATATAAATTATTCATAATTTTCTCTAAAAGACTAAAGTTGATATCCAAATTAGTGTATAGTTAAAAACTAAATAGTTGTTCATTGAAAACTAGAATCTGTCATAAAAATATAGCTAGTCAAAGTTCTTGAAAGGTATTTTCTGATGATAACTAATTTTAATCACCGACCAATGAGAAAAATTAAAATTGTGAGAACAAACATGCCAAAACATATTAGTAGAATTATCCAGAAGACTACAGAAACCCAACTAGATTCTTTGTAGGCAACCCAGACCTGATATTGCATGAATAGTTAGGAATAGGATACCTAAATTGATCCAAAACAAAATTAAAGAAATTAAACTTTAGATGGCTGACATCTCTGGTAATTATATATAATCAAATGCCCTCAAATTATTTTGTTTTAATTTTAATAAAGAATAAACTTTATTATAATGACAATCAAGCCATATTATAGCATTAAAAAAAGCCTTGATTAACTTTATTGATGGCTTGAAATTGTTATTCTTGTCATCAAGATTACAAAGGAAACTGATTTTCTTCATTTGAGAGGACAGGAACACGATCAGAACACCCATCAATTCAGAGCCATTCCTCTTAAGCCTCAGCATGAAACCAGAAATACAAAGTAATTCAACTCCTGGGTCTGCTTATTTTTATTAAACTAATGCATCTCAATCTGATGGATAACAAAGAGATTCATATTATGGATTCATTCAACTAGAGAAAATGTTAACAGAAACAAGGGAAATAAGGGCTAGCATAACCACCCATAATAAGATGGTAAGATCAAATGATGAATAAGCTATAGTCTATTGACCTAATTCACTATTTTGGCAACTATAGGGATCAAATGGGTAATTAAAGTCATAAATTGTAAACTTCTTGGATTTAAAACTGATTCAATAAAACAATTCACTTTGATATAACACACAATTGCATTCCACCTTCTTATTTACTGCTCCTACAAGTGGAGATTATTTGCACTGAAGTTCATAAAAAAGTGAAGAATGAAGAATCAAGAGAATTACTTAAGAGCAAGGCAGATGTATGAGCTAGAGGATCAAATCCTTGAACCCCTTCATTGCCAAGTTCTGTAATTGTCTCAAACACTTGACTGATCAAAAGAACTGCTCCATATATGAAAACCAGGACATCATGACCTTTCTTTGCACCATCCTGCAATAATCAAAACTTAAATTTAAAACATTGAAAGTTAAAGATGTTCACGTCTTTCTATCCTCACATAGACAACAAAATATTTTAGCATGAAATAGAAATAAAAAGAATACAAAACCATCTATGAAATAATCAAATGGACATACATACACTTTAATCGAAACAACACAGCTATGAAACAATATCCACCCGCAAACTTGGAGAAACAAAACCAGCCATAGGATACAAGCCAAACAAAATATTAGTTCAAGCAATGTACTTCAGTACATTCTGCTCAGCAATGAAGTTAAATTTCCAGATATCTGCACAAAGTAGTACCTAATAATAACATTTTACTAAGCCAAACAACAAATCTAAAGCATTCATATCAGAGACAGTTTCTTTGTCCTAATAATTTTCACATGCTAATGAAGTTTACATTTACAGTGCCCAGATAATTTCAGCAGCCAAATAGGATTTAATACTCTACCCTACAGCTACACGGCCTATCCAATGTAAAACTAAGTCAGTAATAGGTTCCAGTCATTACACACATATCATATACATAACATACAAGCAAATAGACCAATGAAAGCCAAAACAGAGTTGCACCGTTTCAATTTCTAACGCAAACAGAGTTTATGGTCATTAACCCTCAAATCACATTAACCCAAGAAACCATGTACCTTATAACAATGTCACACTGCCTCAACACCACTACAAGCAAGCCATCCACCCCGACAACAACTTCGAAGCAACGAGTTGATGGAAGACGACTTGAGGAGAAGCCGATCGAAGCAACGCGAACACGATTTGGACCTCCTTAAGCTTCCTCAGAGAGAAGACGTAGTGGAATGGAGTAGAAACTTGAGAACAAGCTTGAGATCGAGAGAGAATCAAAGACGAACATAAGAGAACTCTAAGCGAGAAGTTATGCTTAGGATTCAATGCGAAAAACCTTAAGATGGAGTAGAAACCCTAAACTGACCGATTGATCAGTGTAAATCAATGTTTAGTCGGTGGAAAGGGATTATAATCGGTGGAAAATTTAGAAAATGATGTTTCAATCGGTGGAATCGAAGGTAAAGGCGAAAAAGATGAAGGTATGTGAGAAAAAGATGTGATTGGATGATGAGTGAAGCGAAAATGTAGATATGTGAAGAGAAATGGAGACTTACAACTTAAAAACTCTCTCTCTCTCTCTTGAGTGTGAGAGAGAGTGTGTGAGAAGCTTCACAAGAGTGAAATGATTGAATCTGTGAAAATTAGAGTGTTTCTCGCGAGAGAGGAAATGTTGAATGAAGATGTTCTCTTGTGATGAAGTGTTACAACCGAGAAACCTGATGGTGCCCCTACGAGCTGGGGTTTCTGTGTGAAGATGCTTCAGAGTAAGCAGCCCGTTGATGGAGTCAAGACGGCTAAACTGTGGTGCAAGGTTGACGAGATAGAAGGAATAAGTTATTAGGTTTTCACAAGGTGAAATGCGAGAGATATTATGACCGGTTTTTCAAAACCAGGCATAATATATTACCAAAATTTTCCATCCACTCATGTGTTATGAAAAATGTGTATAATTTCGTTATAATATGTTTTAAACTTATTTACAAATTTGCCACCGCGTTTTATATTATGACTGATATTCATAACTACGTTATAATATGGTCTTCATGTTTTAAAATTATTTACAAGTTTGCCACCGTGTTGGATATTATAACTGATTTCCATAACTACGTTATAATATGGTCGTCATAAAATGTTATTTTTCCACTAGTGAAAGAAAAGGAAAGATAAAATCAATGTTGAGGTTAAGCCTTTTGGCGATGGATCAAACTATCAAGTGGTGTGAGGCGATAATGCATCAAATAATGTGTACCAACCCTCTACCCCTTACATGACAAGTCCTAAACGTAAAGAGGTGGACTTTATCCATTAGCTTACGCATGATAGGGAGAATAGGACAATCAAACCTACACTAGAGGTTTTGATATGTTGACTTTGTCAACTATGCTTTGAGAACAATTGAGGAAATAAATGGTTAGAGCCTAGAAGCTTCAAGGATGTTATAGAAGGACCAAAAGGTCAATTATGGCTGGTTGTCGTGGAGAAAGAGATTGAATCTTTCAGGAAGAACCACATGTTGATGGTTGTTGATCTACCAACAAACTAGAAGGTGGTAGGATTTTTATTTATCAACAAATGTTAGTTGTTAGTGTTTTGTTAG
The DNA here is from genome assembly GCF_029865625.1 of Vigna umbellata. NCBI lineage: Eukaryota > Viridiplantae > Streptophyta > Magnoliopsida > Fabales > Fabaceae > Vigna > Vigna umbellata. Next base: position 4,036,040 of record NC_142173.1, read on the forward strand.
TGGGGGAAGTTGAATTCATAACCCCTTCAATCCTTTCTTCCAAATCCTTCAAGCTAATCTTATAACTCCTAAATGTCAGTGGGGGAGTTAAACACAGAAAATCTTTCACCCTCCCTTCCAACATTACCACTAAACCACCTTATAGGATGCAATTGGATGTTCAAGCAAAAGGAAAAAGATTCAATGTTAGACTGATGGAAATTTTTTTTATACAAGTGGATGGGGTAATTATAATGAGATATTCTCGCATGTGATAAAACATTGTCCAATAAGGATATTGATGTCCATTGTTAACTAGTACAATCTGGTGTTGGAACAGTTGGACGTGAGGATAACTTTTCTACATGGAATCTTGGAGGAGATCATCTACACGCAACAACCTAAGGGGTTTTTTTTGAAGAAGAAGGAAAGGTATGTTGTTTGAAGAGATTATTGTATGGCTAAAAGATAAGTTTAAGGTAATGGTAGAAGAGATTTGATGACTTCCTAAGATAGACAAGATTTGAGAGAAGTAGTTATGATAATTACGTCTACATTCTTAAAAAAAAGAGTTTTTGTTGCTCTTGATCTTATATATATAAGATATCATTATAATTAGCTAGTACAAAAATGAATTAGAGAAGCTAAAAAAAAGATTGGAGTTTTAATGAAGGATCTTGGTCTTGTGAGACATATATTATAGATTAACATACAAAGAGATCAAACAGTTCAGACACTGTTAACTCCTTGGCAAGTGCACCAAAATCGTTCAAGTAATACAGATTGTAAGTCCAAATATTGTCTCCCAAGGTATTTGTGTTTGTTTAGGTAATTGTATTACTTACTAGTTTAAGCAATGAATATAAACAATGATGGGTTCAAATATACTACAAACATATAAAGTTACTGAATATAAAGATTATAAAATGATATGGGTAAAGACTCATCGGGGTTGGACTTCATGGCCCAAAATCTAAGCACTCATCCATATATCTCTAACATATTCAAGCATTCACATTACAAGTATACAACCCCTAATTCCTTAGAGATAAGTTCTAAACCTTTATGTTAAAATACTAATCCTTTATATATTCAAACACAAGATTTGCTTAAGAAAAAATGTCTTGAATGACCAAGAGCCTTGGTCTACGTCTAGAGCCAAGCCTTTTGGTTGTTCTATCCATATCTAGGTTCCAAAACATTTTCTAATGATTACATGCTACCAAATAGTATAGATATTCTATCATCTAAATAAAAAGGATAAAGCATAAGAAATATGAAAGATATTCTATTGAATAGAAAGAACTACAAATAGTTTAGATACATTACATTCAACTCCAATAAAATAGAGTTTAGTTACTCCTATACATCTAAAACACAAGATTGTAGTGGAATGAGGAAAAGGATGAAGGAAGATGGAGTTCTTGAGCCCTAGAAGTGCCTCAACCTGTGTCTTGAGCTTCAATTGCGTTCTCATGTCCAAAATCTATTTTTTTCTTCAACTCTCAACACTTTAAAGGGTCACCAAAAAGTATTTTCTCGTTGGGCCACCAAATCCTCTCGTTGGGTGAGAGGTAGCTTCGTAGACACGTGACTTTTTCCAACTCGATGGGCGTTTTGGTTGGGCTAGTGTTGCCAAGCTCTCATTGGGAGAGTGGAGAAGACTCACTAGGCGAGCCAACTTCTGGCAACAACACTTTAATAAGCTCTAATCTTCCAATTTCCTGCAAAATAACCCAAAAACATATTAGTATCTATATCTATAACACCTATATACAAGTCTTGCATCTTTTCAAGGAATTCAACAAAAAATAAATGATAAAAGACAAATAAAGAATTCTAATAAGTGTGAATAATAGGTAATAATCACACTTGTCAGATATATGTTTGTATCAACATGGCTACTTAGAGAAAGTGATTAAGAGGGTTAAGATGCATGAATATAAACATATGGGAGCACTTTTGAGACACCATACAAAGCTCTTAGTTACCCAAACTCATGGTATAGAGAAGAAAAAAGGATGATGAAGACTACTTCATATCCCAATAGAATAGGGAGTATAATTTATGAGATAGTTTGTAATAAACAGATCTAGTGCATGTTGTTAGTATGTTTAGTAGGGCCATGGCAGATCTGAGACATACTAATTAGGATGCTTTGAAGTGGACACTGATATATCTGAATGGAATAATATTGTCTCATTTAGTGTATAGGTTGTCTGCCCATGACAAAGCTACTATAGACCAGTTTGTAGATGTTGATTATGTAGGGAATGTTGACACTAGAAAGTCACTTTTCAGCTATGCTTTTACATTATTGGTACTACAATTTGTTTGAAATCTACTTTGCAACCATTGGTGGCTTTATCTACTACCTAGGCAGAGTATATAACACCTAAATAAGGGGTGAAAGAGGAATTGTAGTTAAAAAGATGGGTATTGTAGATTGTTCATTGTGATTGTCAATGTGCCCTATATTTAGCATTTAGGATGATTTCTTATTGTGTCTAAGGACTATAGAGTTATTGAATTTGTGTTATTTAAGTAAAATAAGAAACAATGAATTAAAAAAAAGGATATGGGTAACATCCCAAATCTAGGATGCTATTATGCTTAACCCGTTGTACTTTGCATCAATTCCCATTCTTTAGTAAAACCATTTATAATCATTGTTGAAAATAGATTGATACGAAGTAAATAAGGATAAGCGTATTCATTTCAATTTACCATTGAGTAATGTTTATAATTTCACAACACAAATGAAAGACTTAGAGAAAATGAAAGATACATAGAAATGCATATTTCATTATTTTAAAATATCATTTGGAAGAACTTCCTACATCTCCCGCTTCTCCTTAAGTATTTACCTGATCTTTGCTTCCCAACAAATGACTTTCTTCAATCATAGAATCTGCTCTCAAGTGACATAGTTACATAATCATCGCAAGGTAGAAGATAGACAAAACAAAATGCAAGGGTAAGCTAATTGAGAAGTCAAACAATCATGTAAAATTTATAAAAGGCCTAATGATAAAAAGGAACATATCAATCCAAAATCAACATTATAATTATACCAATTCAACAAAGTAACAATACACACCAAATGTCAAGACTTATCTTTTGGAAGATTACGTATATTGAAAACCAGTCTGAGTAACCTAATAATTGTCAAGTGAAAACCACACCTTATACCACCATTAGAGTCCCATGGTACCAAAAGCTCTACAAACCTGTCTACCAAATATAATCCTGTTTCTTACCATTCCCTTGATCAAATGGCCACACTAACATGGTTAGCTTCATTAGGTACCTAGAAATTGTTAAGACAAGATCTTTTAAAGGGAATAGACTGTTTTGTATCTTGAGTTTTGAAGTTTAACAAATAACATTTAATGAAATATTGTTTAGTGAAGTATAGAGTTTTTATTAAATGCTTGTAAGATAAACCATATGTGTCAATTATAAAATGTTAAACAATATTTGACAAAGCAAATCTAAGAGAAAGGAGTAGTAAACACTACATATCTTATCAATTGATACTACTTTGAAAAAGCTCAGACTTGCACTAAACGCTTATATTATGAATCATGCTTCAACTTTCTATCAACGTATAAAACATTAAATGCATGTATATACTACATTTTTTCTGCCCTGCTTTTTCTCTCTTTATCTGTACAAATATTGACAAGACCAAGATCTATTCAAAAGCATTGCATGTGGATCAGAAAGATGTTGTGAAATAAGAAGAAACTCCTAAAATTTTTCCTAAAGCTTTTTGTCCTGCCATAGACGTACAAATTAGCACTACAAAAATAATGTTGCTCTTCTCAAGGCATAAAAAAGTACATATCTTCATATGAGAAGTCATCTACTCTCAAGAAGTCAACTCTCTCTAAATAACGGTAATCTCTCGAAGAAACCTATATAAGAAGGACTCACACAAGAGAATACAAGAACTTTTGTTATCATTGTATCATTATGCTCATAGTTTGAGTTTGTTCATATAACAAAATAAAATCTCTCAAGTTACCATATTTCATTATATTGTACTTATCCTCTCTTTGAGAGTTACTCAAATATGTACTTGTAATCAAACACTAATTGTGTTTGGATATTCTAATGAGAATTAAAACACTTGTATTGTTTAGCTCATGAAAGTTAATCGTCCTAGACGGTTGTCTAGGATTGATACTATGAGTGATTAAACTCTAATTAGTCAAGAATGACTAAGGAAACAAGGAGTGGTTTACAATACTTAGGAACCAAGAGTGGTTAATAACAGTTAGTGTATACTACGAGTGCTTGATACTCGTTTGTAATCTTGGATAAGATTAATGGAATCCCTTAAGAGTTCTTAAGGGAGATTTGGACGCAACTCAAGTTGAGTGAACTAGTAATAAAAATGTTTGTGTTATTGTCTTTCCTATTTAAAACATTTTCCTAAACACTTGCTTAAAAACACAAGCATTTAACAACTATTGCAGTTTAACTAACACTCGCAATAGTTATTAAACATTGATTTTGCGAAAAGTTTTAAAACATTCACTAGTGCAGAAAGGGCTTTAGACGTCCGTTCTTTTGGCCTTTTGACGTTCGACGTTGCCCCGACGTCTTTGTGGGTGACGTTACTCAGACGTCGGGGGGTTCACATCGGACGTCTATATAAAAGTCCGTGGTGTCAGATCGGACGTCTATATAGACGTCCGCTGTGTCAGGCCAGACGTCTATATAGACGTCTAGCTCCTCCCTCCCTCGACGTCTACCTGGCTGAATTGTTTGTGGTAGGGGCTGGGGGGTTGGATGTCCGTTTGTGCACTGTCAGACGTCTATAGGTGTCCGACTGTGCACTAACTGACGTCTACTAGGCATTTTTTTTAAAAAAATTAATTTATTTTTTCAATAAAATCACACCTGAAAAGCAGAAAAATGTTCCAGAACAATTTTGCAATAATATAAATATGCGTTTCATATAAACAAAGTTCTACTTAATGTGGAGTTCAATCCACTACCAAAACTATCAACATAAAACTTATACTAAAACTAAAACTAAACAATGTTCAACAAGAAATAAAACTATTCCTAACTCCATCTTTGCAGAAGATAAGCGGTCCACTCCTGCCTTATCTGTTTAATTGTGTCCTCTAGAATAGGCAATGTACTCTTGAAGCGCTGCAAAATTCAAGAAAGATTCATTATGGTTTCATATATGTTGAAGATGAATTTGATTTGTAATGTATTGAAGGTATACATCATTACCTCATTCCAGTCATCTGTAATGACAGCTCGAATGATGGTCTTAATCCAACGCATCACATAGAAGCCACATTCCCATGAATCTAGCTGCTGATTACACTAAAATCACAAACTAAATAGGTAAGAATTTAGATCATTCAATAACATAGAAAATGAATTAGAAACTATAAATGACTTACAACCTTTGGATACAAAATTTGAACCAGTTGACCACGAGATTTACCAATAACTCTGTACAGATTGAAAACACAAAGTATAATTAATATGACTATTTTATCATAAAATTTGAAGGTGAACATCAAATTCAAAGTCATTTTTGGAGAAACACTTACCCTTGAAGCATGGTTCTCAAGTCATTTTTCATCCTCCTGTGCAACGAACAAAACCATATAATTTTACATTGTTTGGGAATGATGACCATCAACTGCCAGTGCGACCTATCACGAAGGACAAATATTTATTCAACTAATTAAGGAAACTATAATAGTGAACTGACCACATATAACAACACCTACCCCTCAATGTATGGCACAAGGTATACGTCTCTTTTTGACTCATCCATCCATGTTTGCAAATAATGTTGTCTATTTTGAAGTGTGTTACCAGACGGTTGAATGGTCTGAGGTTCAACAAATTCGTACATGGAAGACCGACCTTGGTCTACAACGATGCATGTACCTAAAACAACAAAGTTAAGTTGTTAGAAACTATAACAATGTAAATAAAAGTAATATGAAATACCAAATTGACTATCTTACATGCACCACAACTGAATGATGGAAATATTCAACATCCTGTCTCCCCCAATCACCTCCAATGCCTCAGAGAATGTGATATAAGCTGGCACATGTGGGGGAAGACAAAATACTCTCAAATCCCAGTATAGTTCTAATGATGCTTTCTTCAATCTGGGTAATTTTGTCATTAACTTTGATAGAGGATCATCCTCCGCTTCAACCATCTCATCATCTTCATGTATGACTGTATCATGAATTGGCTGCTTTTGAGGACGTGTGAACTGAAGATAAAAATTTACTTCAAAGCGTTATCAATAATTATTTGAAGAATAAACATAGAAATACTAAGGAAAAAGACATTATACCTGTGGAGTAGCGATGTGGGACATGATCAATGCTCTAGGTCAGGCAATAAATGATCCTATGGCCTCCCCCACAAAGTTAATTTCTGGAGTGGGTACAGGAACTTGAGCCTGGGGATCCCGAACCTCGTCAATGGTCACACGCACGTGCTGGGGTAATATGGCAACACCATGAATGGTCTGCCCTCCCTCAAGCACTCGTCCAACAGTCACAATGCGTGGGGGATCCCCATCAACCAACAACTCATATTGATTGCTATACTGAGTGGGGTCTACAGCAGAGCATGATCCTCTAGTGCTGACACGAGGTGGTGTGGGAGTTTCATCGACCCCCATGTTGCCTTGCGTCATGGAATGCAGCTTTTCTTCAAGCGCTCTTTGTATTTGTTTTTGTTCTTGTAGTTGCTCCATGAATCGTTGCTCCATTAATCTCATGCTTTGGTTGAGTCTTTCATCCCACTAAAGATCCATCTGCCTCAATGTCTCCTGACTCATTGATTGGGGGGTTTTCTGCGTAGGGCCAAAGTAGTCACGAAGAACAATCGCCCCAGGAACTCCACGTACACGTCCTAGGTGCTCGGGCCTTCCAATGGTCGTTGTTAGAATGTCTCCCTACCTTGGCCAGCAAATGTGCCCTGAGTCTGCTGCTCAACCAACTCATCCTACACATAAAAAAACCAAGTTACTTAGAAGACATGTTGTGATAGATACACAATCAAATAACTGCTTATAATTTGAACTTACAATTCTCTGTGAGATCAAGGCAGCTGAGGAAGATGTCATGTTCCCATCATATTTAGTCCGAGCAGCCTTCCACAACTCGTATCTAGCAGGTGCAGGTGCTAGGTTCGGCGACTCAAGTCCCAAGGCATCCGCTCTAGACTTTCTCAGTTTCTTCTCCAGTTTTGCATATCACCTCGTGATAACAAGTGGGGTGCGTCGTTTAACCTTTGTCTTTCTTGGGCGGCTAACCTTTTACCCTGTGAAACCATGTATATAAATAAGTGTAAAATCATAAAAACTCAATGAAAGACGATCTTAAGAAACATACCTTCCATTCCTCAAACTCTCTAGATGCACGAAACTGCATCCAATCCTCCTCTGTGAAGGTATAATGCTGACATGGATTTTCATGTTGTCTATCTCCAAAGACATATAGTCGTGTCAGCCTTGTCTTGAAATCCCTCCATCTTATCGCTATATGCGATAACACTTTCTTTCTAATTTTGCATTGTGTTTGGAATATCAAAATGTTGCTGTTTAAAACAAAAAACTTGTTATTCCAAAAGAAAACATAAAAGATAAGTATATCACAAATTGCATGAAGTATAAACATACCTGAATATCTTGCCATAAGAGGTTCTTGTCGACCTCTGGGACGTCATCCCAACATGCATGAAGGATAGAGACATGAATTTTTGCTAACTTACCCAGATAACTCCTAAACCTATCAGCATTTGGCCCTGATGGATGACCTGATCTGGGGTCGATGTCAACATGCCTCCTCTGACCATCCACACGTCCGGATGTCACATCTGCCACTCGGGTGACGCCTCGTCCACGTCTGCTCTTTCCCGATCCTGAGTCTGAGGCCGACATACCTGAAAAATTAAACAACGTCAGTAATAATTCAATTATGATGAACATACATATAAAGTCAATAAAAGTGAAAATATCAACCTATTAATTAATTGTTTTTTCCCAAATGCCTTCATTGTGATCACTACGAATTGCCTGCATGACATCGGCAATGTCATCAACTGGGTCTTCAGTGGGTCTACATGCAACAGATGTTGTCTCAAGTATATCAAGAGAATCGTCATCATCATGTCCATGCATGTTTTTTCCTTCTAAAACCACTGACCATTTGTTATTCGGTGGATCATTTACGTAGAATATTTTTCTTGCTTGACTAGCCATGATAAATGGTTCATCAGTGTAATTCATCATGTTCAAGTCTACCAATGTGAAACCAAGGTCATCCATCATGACACCAGAATTTATATCAACCCATTTACACTTGAAAACTGGGACTCTAAAAGTGACATAATCAACTTCCCATATTTCTTGTATTATTCCAAAATAACTGATGGATGTTGTGATTGGATTTTTGTCTTTAGAACTAGCAAAGTGCACAACCTCAGCTTGTAGTGTGACGCCACTATTTTGAACTCTGCTTTTGTCATCTTCTACCTTTGTCTGAAAAGAAATAATGTTTATATAGTACCCACCATATGTAATGACATCTGTGTTCGGCCCATGAGATAACCTCAATAAAGTTTCAAAAACATGTGGAGTCGCATAAATTTTTTTTCTTAAACCATTGCAAGAAGGTTTTCACATGTTCATTAAGATGCCATTTTTCAGTCATTTTTGGGTTTGCTGCCTTTATTTCATTAACATGGTCAGAAATGTAAGGAATCACATCAACAGTGTTGTTTAAGACGTACAAATCAGCTTGGTCAATTTCTTTTTTGCGAACACTTTGAATTCTCACACCTCGAACACCCTTACCTTCACATTTTCCTTCATGTCTGCTTTTGGGAAGACCGACGAGTTCACAAGATGGCATATAACTTGAACAAAATTCAATGGCTTCTTCTGCAACGTATCACTCTATGATTGAAGCTTCTGGTTGATGAAAAATTTATGAACATCGAAAAACGGCGCCACAAACTTGTTTAACAATCGGCAAGTGTGACCGAATCGTATCAAGTAATAAAACAAGGTAAGACCAAGTATCGTTTTCCCAAAGGACTCACGACCTAGTTTAGCTATGTGATTTGTTGATTATTTAAGACTTAAGAACAAATTGATTATAGGTTTTAATGCAAAAGACAATAACTAAACATGTATGCATGAATTTGATCAATGGTAAAGAACAAAACAAACACTTCAATGAATTATATGGATGAGTATGTTGTTAGGGTTATCAATTTTATCTTATCCACTCTCATATATTTTCAGGAATTCATCATTCTTATCATCATTGCTAATGCCACTCTCTAAATTACCTTGCAAGAAGGTCTGTCCCTAATTACGAGTTCATACAATTCCTAGCATTCATAGTAATTAGTTCTTAAAGTGCAGGAGCTTAAAGGCAACCAATATGCTATTGGGAGAAATTCCCCGGATCTAGACTTCCCCGTACGTTCCCATATCGACAAAATCAATAATCATGGCAATGAATGAGTTAAACAAAGCAAGCATTAAGCAAAGAGGAAAATCCCTAACTAAAGATGAAAGAAAGCATGTATCTTAATATAAGACATTAAATCACAAATTCCATATATGAGAGTTTCACAAGACTACATTGATTCCCCAACAACAATACAAGGTTTAGTTCACCATATTCATTGTGAAACAAGATGAACAATAATGAAAGAATGAAAGATAAAACCCTAGAAAGAGGAGGAGGTAGCCTGAGCATCCAAGATCTTCCTTCAAGGGGTGGAAAAGAGAGTGTTTGCTTCGTCTCTGCCAAAGATACAAACCCTAGGACGTCCTAAAGCTTATATACTATTCTAAAATTACAGAAAATTAGGCCCAAGCCCAAAAATAGTGCCGCTCAGCGGTAAGTGCGTGAGTTGTTTTTCTCCCCTCAGCGGCCTTTTCACCCCTCAACGGATCCAACGTGACTGCCTGAGTACCGCTCAGCGGTAAACTGCCGCTGAGCGGCAGTTGCGGCTTCTCCTTTTTCACTTTTTAATGTCTTTTCTGATTCCATCTCTATCCTTCTTCACTTCTTTCACCAAATTCACCTTAAAACCTGCACAAAAACACTGAAATCAAGCATAAACCTGTCCAGCTCTCTTATTTCTAAAAATATGACCAAAAGCATGATTTCAAGCTAGTTTCTAAGTGTTAAAGGTTGCTTTTAGTATTAATTTTAAGCATGTGAAGGTTGTGTTGTTGGAAAGCAAACCAGGACCGAGTTTAAGAAAACCGCATATAAGAAAGCAAAATAATCTCTTGTTGTCGACTCAGATGTGTGCGGACCTTTTGATGTGGAGTCAATTGAAGGTAACAAATATTTCTTATTTTTCGTGGATGAGTGGACTAGAAAGATTTGGATCTATTTGATTAAAGAAAAGAAGATTCTATACTCATGCTTTGTGAAATTTTGTGCTATGGTGGAGAGGCAATCTGGTTTGCAAGTTAAGACCTTCAGGACAGACTGTGGAGGAGAGTTCAACTCACGCGAGATGAACAAATTATGTGATGATAAAGGAATCGTGCATGAGGTGGTAGCACCGTATACACCCCAACACAATGGTCTCGCTGAAAGGAGGAACATGGTGCTGCTTGACATGACCAGGTGCGTGATCAAAGCCAAGAAGCTTCCACACTACTAATGGGGAGAAGCTGCTTCCACAACAGCCTATTTGCTGAATAAAAGCCCAACCAGATCCTTGCCGGACTACACCGCTGAAGAAGTTTGGTCAGGAATCAAGCTAGCTGCTAACAACTTGCGAACTTTTGGGTCTGTATGCTACAAGCACATTCCTAATGAGAGGAGAAAGAAGTTAGATGATAGAAGTGAGACCTTCATCCTCGTGGGGTATCACTCGACAAGAGCATATAGACTGTACAATCTAGAGAAGAAACAGGTGATTGTTAGTAGAGATGTGATAGTGGACGAAGGGGCTAAATTCGATTGGGAGAAGGCAGATGCTGAACCAGTATCCATTCCTAGTGTTTTAGAATATAGTAGCACTACTATGAAACATGTTATTGTTGATAGTGAAGGCAACAAAAGAAGATCTCAAAGAGTAAGGTTTCCTTCTACAAGACTGTCAGGACACGAGGTGCTTGCAGACAGTGATATAGCAAACTCGGGAGATTTGGCTCATCTTGCGTTTCTGGCAGATGCAGAACCTATTACTTGGAGACAAGCTATTGATGTGAAGAAGTGGAAAGAAGCCATGATTGAAGAACTAAAGGCCATTGAAAAGAACAGAACTTGGGAAATGGTAGAGCTACCTCAACACAAGAAAGCAATTGAGGTAAAATGGGTCTTCAAGATCAAGTACAAGTCGAATGGTGAAATAGCAAAGCTAAAGCCTAGACTTGTTGTGAAGGGGTTTTTGCAGAAACTGAGAATTTACTATACAGATGTCTTTGCACCAATTGCAAGGCTTGAGACAGTGAGACTTGTGATAGCAGTAGCTAGCTTCAATAACTGGACACTTCAACAATTGGATGTGAAATCAGCGTTCTTAAATGGCCCTTTCGAGGAAGAGGTATATGTAAGACAAAAAGAGAGGTGAAGAGAAAAAGGTGTATAGGCTGAACAAAGCGTTGTACGGGCTCAAGCAAACACCACGGGCTTGGAACAACCATATTAATGCATTACTCCTCAGGTTGGGATTTCAGAAGTGTTCTGTTGAATTTGGTGTATACATGAGGATTGGTGGGCTGCAGAACAAGTTGTTGATTTGCCTATACGTGGATGATCTCCTTGTGACTGGAGATTCTTAAAACTAAATTGAAGGGTTCAAGAAGAGAATGAAGGACGAATATGATATGACCGACCTAGGCAAACTGAACTACTTTCTCGGGTTGGAATTTATTGAAACAGTGAGTGGAGTTGTTTTGCATCAAGGAAGGTATATCAATGAAGTTTTGAAGCGTTTTAATATGAAAGACTACAACAATGTACCAACTCCTGTCATTGCAAACTTGAAGCTAGCGGAACAACTTGATGAAGAGCGTGTGGATGCCTCATTGTGCAACAGCAAGCCTGATATAAGCTATGGTGTTGGTTTGTTGAGTAGGTTCATGAATGAACCTAGGACGTCACACATGATAGCTGCTAAACACATCTTGAGATACTTGAAGGGGACAACTGATTTTGGTCTTCTGTTTCCAAAAGTATCAAGAAGCATGGAGGATATCTTGGAGGTCTGGAGTGACTCGGATTGGAGTGGAGATAGAGTTGATAGAAGAAACACTTTTGGTTACTTCATTCAATATGAAGGAGCACCTATCTCTCGGTGTTCCAAAAAGCAAATTGTAGTAGCATTGTCATCCTGTGAAGCAGAATACATAGCTTCTGCAGAAACAGCCTGTCAGTGTGTTTAGCTGGAAGCACTTCTTGGAGATTTGAAGCTTGGTTGTAGAAGGCCTATACAACTGATGGTAGATAACAAGTCTGCCATAAGCTTGTCTAAGAATCCGGTGTTTCATGGGAGAAGCAAACACATGGAGACAAAGTTTCACTTCTTGAGGGACTTGGTTAATCAAGGAAGAATCAAATTACTACATTGTTCAACTGAGTACAAATTGCTGACATCTTTACCAAGGCTCTTAAACAAAGTAGATTTAAGAAACTGAGAAATTTGTTGAATGTAAAATCTTCTAGTAGTTTGGTTTAGAGGGGAGTGTTGTTGTAAAACTCAAACTACTCTAACTGTCACTATGACAGTTAGGTCATTTGTACTACTACAAATACTGATATTCCATTCTATTCAAATAATAATGAGAACTTCGTTTCTCTCACATATGTTGTCATTCTCTCTTAGTGCTAGTTGTTCTGCAAATACATATTTCTCTGCATTATACATCCGCTACACTAACAAGAAATTTATCAAAATATAAAAACAGAGACTCAAGACCTTGATTCTAGTTAGTGCCGACAATGGTGAACGAGTATGAACAAAGATGATCTCGATAAGGGTTTGGTGAATGCCAAAGAAAGTGGTTTGATGCTTCTTATGCTCGCATGAAAGAAAACAGAATGAAAGAGTTGAAAGGAGAAGACGGAGACCCATGTGTTAGTATGGTGTTGATTTTCTCTTTTCAAATAAACTTTCTATGTTTGATCTAGAAATAGAAAGGAAAAATTATCTATATCGCTTGTATATATTCCAATTATAACATTTCTTTTTTAATATAAATAGGCTTCTCTAACTAGAGATCATATGAATTAAATTGATGTTTAATGGTAATGATCTTTCAAAATCGTGTTCGTATTCTAAATCCTAAAAAAATATCAAGCTAAAGCATAGACTCATCATTCCATTCATGATACACTTTTGTAGTATGTTTCAATGAATTCTTTAGTTGGCAAGAAAATTTCCATTATTTGCAAGTTGAGGAAGACAACTTCAATTTTCTTTTATCTAGTACGTATAAGTATTATATTGAAACTACCGTATTTAAGTAAAATTAAGAAGGATAATGATACTTTGACAACATTTTTTTACAACATTTTAACATTCTTTTTATGATTGGTCCATGTTGATGTTTATGATTATTATTATTATTGATTGTGGAGTAATTTTGGACCAATCACAGAATGACATGTAAATGATATTAAAATGTTGTAAAAAAATGTTGTTAAAGTATCATTATCCAATTAAGAATCTATATATATATATATATATATATATATATATATATATATATATATATATATATATATATATATATATATATATATATATATATATATATATATATATACACACACACACACACACTACAACAAAAAGCTATTTTCTCTCACATCACTATTTATGTACATACAATATTATTAGTTAATGCAATTTTATAGATTTATATTTATTTCAATGAGTTATTTCTTCGTTTTTATTTCAGTGAGTTGTGTTTATTTTGTCCTCTTCAAATTTTGAAACACACTTTCAAGTATTAGCACTTCTAAATACGAGCCTTAAGTTTTACGATAAAATTTATCTAGAGGTTCGTTCTTGACACATTTTCAAATGACATTTTAATGAATCTTTTAGATGATAAGTAATAATATAGTATTAATTTGTAAGAGAAGCATTTGTTATTCTCTAATATATTATAATGCTCTCTAAGTATGTATATAAAGATTATAATAATGATTACTTTCTTTGAGTAAAATCAAGAGGCATGTATGTTTGTGTTTGTTTAAATGTTGATTATCCAAAATCAAATAGGAAAATTAATTAATGCAATTTGATAATTTTTGTTTATTTCATGGAGTTATTTTTATTTTGATTTTTTTTTTCATCTTTTACTTTCTTTTTTCAAATTTTGAAATAGTATTATGCTATATTATTATGAGTTATCCCTACTTCTAGATCGTCTTTTAGTTAATTACATTTTATTTTGTTTACATGTTCATTAATGGTACTTGATTGGGATTTAGGAGAGTCTTCAATCATTTGGAGGTTAAGAAAAATAACTTTTTCTTTTCTTTTTCTAGCATGGAATTATATTATCTAAATAAAATTAAGAAGAGATATACTAAAACAAAAGCTCGTGCTCTCAAATCACTAAACTTATGTTTGGTTATATCACATTGATAAAAGATGAATGACAAATTTATCTATTTCCTCGTGTTTCAATTTATTAGTAAACTTTAGACAATGAAATAAATAATAAATATACAACTCCTAAACCATCAACGGAAGCAAATAGTATGATTTGAGAAAAAAAAAAATCATGTGAAATAATAAAAGTCATGTCCAATATTTTTTTCGATAAATAACATATGAAATAATTTCCTTCTGACAAATAAAATTATGTAATAAATTATAGCATAACCTCCACTATGTTTCTTAACTTTCATATAGTATATAGAAGAAATAAATATATAATTTAGTTTAAAGACAGAACATAACTTATAAAAAAAATTTTAAGGATGAGAAATATATTTAACTTTAATTTTAAATATTCTAACTCTATTTAGAACACAACATTTATTAAATTTAAATGCTTACTTTTATCATTTATTTTTTTACTATACGAATCATTTTAACTTATTTATTGAAAATTAATAAATAGCTTATTTTTTTACTATACGAATCATCACAAAATTAACGATTTTACCATATCATATTATATTACAAAAAACTAGCATATGAATAAATGACATGATGTTATATAAAAAAATCTACTTTATGTCTTTATATATATATATATATATATATATATATATATATATATATATATATATATATATATATATATATATATATATATATTTTCAATGTGAAAATTAAATTCAATATTTTTCTTTGTTAAATTTTCTGTTTTGGTCACCATAGGTAAAATGAAAATATTTTTTTAAATGGCATGACACCCAATTAGCTCTAAAAATGTTTATGAAGAAATCTGTTGTAACGAACAATAACCAAAGCGTAATAACATTATTATTAATTATGTAATAATACAACCTAATCTTTTATGACTTTGAAATTATAGTGCAATAACAAAACATTCACTTAAACATAAATGGAAACTTGTTTGTCTTAACACTGTTTAACTCACAAAAATTATTTAAAATTAAGTTCTTTGTTTTACCTTTTTTTAATGCAAATTTACAGTAATATAACATCAAGAACGTGTAAACTTTACGAACCAATTCCCTTATGCATTCAGAGTTTTTACAACAATTACAAAATTTAGGCCTACGTGTCCATATTCTATTGGCCGTTCATCACCTTTCTATTGAAACCTTGTCTCACACGGGAACTGTGCATGATGCAGTAGGGGCATGCAGTAGGGGCATCAAGGTATTTTCACCAGAATCGTAATCATCACATTTTCGTTCTCTCATTACGGGCGTTCACCCGCATAACAAATTTTCGCTCCAACATTACATATTTATATTTACCTCTTTCTCGCGAAACAAACAGCGAAAAGAAAATGTTCTTCAAATCCACTTTCAGCAAAAAACCAAAACCTCACTGAAGAACGCTAATGCTCCAACTCTCATCGATTCTTCTACGCGTTCTTCATTCTTTTATCAATTATTCACCGATCGTCTTCTCGGATCGTGTCGATCACCATTTTCGCGTTGTTGGTTTTCAACTCTGGACCACAGGAAGATGACGATCGAACGAGTGAGTAGTAGATTCAGTGAAAAAAAAAATGCTGAATCGCTGCATGGATCGTCGATTTTTTTATTTGGCGTGAATTATCGTGTTTCTAGCTAGTTCATTTTGAAATGCTGAAAGCGACGAGAACGAATGTTGATCAGCGTCAACGTTCTTTGGTCGCTGATTGTTTTTTATTTCGTAGAAGAAAACAACTTGAATCGTGTTTTTATTAGTTCGTTTTCAAAATTGAAATGCGAAGATTAAACGGAGTTATTTTTCCGATGCATTTAAAGCGTTTTCGAGATTTACTATTGTTCATTCGTTTTGCTGCTTCAGAAAGATCAGTGTACGAACTTAGCCTTTTGCTAATGCCTTTGTCGGTGATTCAGATTCAGTACCTTCCAGTTCATTAATTGAATCGGATGTTGCTTGATGAAGCAGCAAATCGACATTCTCTGTTCAAACACTGAGAAACCCAGCTTTTGCATTAATTTCGTTTCATGATTGGTCTATGTCCCTTACTTAATTCTTTACCATATTAAGAACTGACTGATTGATTGTTTCACATTAATCATATTAATGCACTTAGCATAATTGGTACTTTTATTTTGTTTTCTCTACAAATGATTAATTTATAAGCGTATGTGTCTGATAATTTGTTTTTTTAAGCTTTCCTTATTCTTAATTTTGTTCCGAAGTTTGTCCAAGCCTATTTGTTGATGCTTTGTTTTATTTATTATATGCGGTGAAATTAATTGTTAAATATTAGTTACTGTTAATAATGTTGTTGCTGTGTTTTGTGCAGATTGTGGAGCAAAGTCCGTGTGGTTTCGTTGCTGCTGGAACAGATGAAGATATGGTCTCTTTCTTTCTTACCCATTTCACGGTCAAAAAGTATAACACGCGCGCGCATTTTTCTGTTAAATATATACTCATATAAGTCTTTTTCCCTAGTTACGCGATCCTTATGGGATCCTGTGTGCTTAACGAACAATATCGCCGCATGCACGCACGCAATGCAGCGTTGATAAAGATAAATGATTACATTTTTTTTTTCACGCACGTACATTTTCTCTCTCCTGCAAATATTTAGTATTTTATCATGACAACATTGATAATTGTTTGTCTGCGTAACGTGAAATAAAGATTGGTTAGAATTATTTATGTAATAATTTCTCATTATAAAGAAGAACACTTAAATTTATTCTGTTATTATTTGACATTTATGATTATATATTACATGGTTCTTGTGGATTTTAGACATTATAGTTTATTATTTATATGGTTTTGTAGAGGAGTTCGCACTTGAAGAGGCAGGAAAAAAGCGATGCCCACGTCGACGAAGATAGAAGCAAAAAGAGCCCATGTTTGGACAAACATGTTCTGCTGTTTCCACCTGCCTCTGAATCAACTAGCGCTATAGGTAACACCCTTTTTCGGTACAAATAGGTAACTGGCATTTGTGTGGGCCTATTTTAAACCTTTTGGTAAGTCTTAAATTGGAAAGGAAATATTTTTCTCTTTTAGTTTTTTGTTTTCAATAGTGGTCTTCAATTTGTTATCGAAGATAAGAAATAAATGAAACAATAATAGCGGTTGGTTTTTCCTTTTATTGGTGTATTGTTATATAAATATTTTCATCTATATATATTTTCCAAAGGCACTATAGTAAAAACTGTCGGTATTGCAGGGGCATGGGAGCATTTTAAAGTGGGTCTATTTCATGAAATTGATCACACCAGGCTCTCACCAATATCCCCAGTGCAACTAAAATCTGTTCGCATTGTAATGGTATTACTATTACTATATTACTATATACGTGTATAAAAAGAGATTTCCTTTTCAACATTGAATTGAAATTCAAAAACATTCTTTTTGGTTGAACGGATAATGCGTGCATTCATTAGGTCAGTGACATAGGGGTGCACCTGGTGTCGCTAAGGTACCCAAGCCTCCAATCACTTCGCATGCACTTCAGCGACCAAAACTTTGGGAAACAAGACGGGAAGACGATCCCTGCGCTCGACGAGAAATACGTGATGGGGATGGACTTCGCCATCAAAGCGCTTTCCAGAAGCATCCCAACTGAGGAATTTGCACAAAGAAGAAACTCTTGGAGCTTCTGGGTCTCTCCTTCTAAAGAAAACACCCAAGACGCCGAGAATCCAGCTCTCACT
This sequence comes from Vigna umbellata, assembly GCF_029865625.1. Classification (NCBI taxonomy): domain Eukaryota; kingdom Viridiplantae; phylum Streptophyta; class Magnoliopsida; order Fabales; family Fabaceae; genus Vigna; species Vigna umbellata. Next base: position 4,054,363 of record NC_142173.1, read on the forward strand.
GACGCCGCAAGGAGCCTCATTTCCAAGCAGGGTTCTTGCTGGACTCAGCTCAAGTCCACAGGGATGATGCAGTGGGGAAAACGCCGGCAAGTTCGGTTCTTGGGCCGCCATGAAGAGGCAAAGGTTCAATCTTTACCGGAACCACGTAAGGGAAAGATGGCCAGCGTTGAACTCAGAGAAGGAACTAGTGAGAAGAAAAGGAAGAAAGGCGAAGAGGAAATGGAGGCTACCAAGGAAGAGTCTTTCGGGGATATGAGGATGACGCGTCAATGTAGGCAAAGTCATCAAAACGTGAGTAGCAGTGGAGTTAAAAAATCTAAGAAAGCAAAGAATGATCCCAAGAAGCAACAACTCGTGCTTTACAACAAAAACAAGCGGAAAATCTCTATTGGAAGATGGTCTGCTGAGAGGTATATAATTAGTTTTAGTTTTAGTTTTATCCAAATGATAGTATTGTAAGCTTAAATCTAGTACAGTAATCAGTTCAATGTTTTCTTGCATGGCTCAATAAATATAAATTGTTTTTTGTTACCTCGCATTTGTGAAGGTATATGATGGCAGAGGAGAACATGTTAAAGGTTATGAAAGAAAAAAGAGCTGCGTATGGGAACCCAATATTGAGGCCAGATTTAAGATCAGAAGCACGAAAGTATATTGGTGATACGGGTCTGCTCGATCATTTGCTGAAGCACATGGCTGGAAAAGTGGCACCAGGAGGAGCTGAGAGATTCCGACGGCGTCACAATGCTGAGGGCGCAATGGAATACTGGTTAGAGAGTGCTGATCTTGTTGAAATGAGGAAGGAAGCAGGGGTACAAGACCCTTATTGGACTCCTTCCCCAGGATGGAAGCTTGGGGACAGCATTTCACAAGATTACGTTACTGGTAGTGAACTAAGAGAGATCAAAGAAGAAATACTCAAGCTGAAACAGTAAATCCAATTTCTTTGTCCTTTTTGGTTAAATACTTTCTAGGTTATATATTCTTCCGATTCTGAGTCATTGTTGGTTACTCATACTGATGTACAGAGATATGCGAGAGCTCGCAATGAAGAAGGGAGAGGAGGTATTGGCCATTGAGACTACTCCTAGCTCATGTTTGTCCAGTCTGAATTCGGAAGACTATGGTTCCTTCGCTCCAAAGGAGGTGAAGCACAGTAGTAGTAATAGGGTTATAACTAAGCTAATGTGAATAGAAATTGGACTAGTTTTAGTTACTTAAATGCTATATTGCAGGAGATTTATGCGGAGTTGGTGAGTAAGAAGGCTAAAATAGAGGAACAATTGAAGGAAATTTCAGTGACTCTGAGTTGTATGGAGGTAATGTAATCATTATCCTTATCATCTTATTGAAGAGTTTGATAGCAAGGAATGTCGCTAATGATTGGTTTCTTTTCCTCAAAATCTACCGTTTTAAATATCATAGATAGACAACAAAAGTGTACAGAATCATGATTGTTAGTTTGTTATTATTTTTTCCGCTTCCTTTTCACCCGGATTAATTATTGAGAAATGACAACCAATGAATTACTGGCTATTAAAAAGGGAGTAAAATATTGAGAAGTGATAAATGATGGAATCCATTATGCAGGAGAAACTTAGAATGCTAAAACCAACAATGGTGGAGGAACAAATAATGTCAGAATCGGAAACACCCCAAGCCTTTTCTCCAGGACCAACATCAGTAAACATAGGAGGGGAGATAAGGAAGGAAAAGAAAAGCTACAAGAACAAAGCAACAAACTCAGCGGATACACAGATGCAGAAAAACAACAGTGCAGCAGAGAACAAGACGGCAAAGATTGAAAGGCTGAAAAGTGGCTTTCAAATTTGCAAGCCTCAAGGAACCTTTGTGTGGCCAAATATAGGTTTGTCTCCCCATGTTGTGGCCAACCATGATGACCAAACAGTGGTCCCTACGCCACCATCAGCTTCCTCTTCTACCACCTCAGCCCCAAAGCTGATTTTCAAACCCCAGCCTCAGCACCTACCATTACAAGTCCTAACCCGTCCTTCTTCCCCAGTGAAACCACTCGCAGAGAGGCGCCCTGTGAGCACAGCTACTCTGACACATGTCACTGGCCCATTCTCCCCTCATCTTTCTCCTCCATCAGGTACTCCATTATCCAAAATCACCACCACCATCACTATTAACCTCAACGAAGCCCCTCTTACCCTAGACTAGTGCTGGTTGCATACCTTTTTATATATATATTTTAAGGAAATCACACCATTTTGAGTCTCTTGTTGGTATAAATAGATTGAGCCAAAGACTAGGCCAGTTTTCACTATATTCACATTAGTTTCGAATTGAAAACTCTTGCTGGGTTTATACTATATGTATAATTGAAGTTAGATTTTGCAGATGTGCCTTTCACGGAAACTGACTCACATTAAAATTACCAAAGTCGTTTATAATCTCTGCATAACTTTTGGAGTGATGTCTTGCATAAACTTTTCTCAGCTTTTGTACAATCAATTATTTCTCTATTTTATTTTTTGAAAAACAAAATTTATACTTACACTGTTGTAGGTCAGCTAAATTTTAGCAAAGATTTTCTTAACTTAAACTACTAGGTTGAGAGACTTTTTTGTAACTTCTGCGAGATTTAAAATGTTTGCATTAGTTATAAAATAACGTGAATGTTTGGACACGGAATTCAGTAAACTTTAACTACAAAATAGGTTGTTTTTTCATTGATTATGAAAAATTATAATTTTTATTACTTTTCGATAGGTATTTTTTGTTTATAGTTTGATTCATATTTTTTTTATGTAGAAGATTATTTTTTTATCATATCTAGAAGAAATTAATTAACTAAACATTATTTTCTTACTGAACTTATTCAAGTAAAAATTAATTTTTGTAGTTTACCATATTATATTCATAATTTGTTATTGAAGTAATTTAAAATTTTCAGTAATCCCAAACACTTTTGTGTCGTATTGTTATTAGGAAAAAAAAAGACAGTTCCAAGACAAAATAGAATACTGCTAATTATGTTAATTAATTTTCCCATCACGATAAATTAATTGGATATTTTTCATTATACATTGAAATATGAAACATAAAAAAGCTTAAAATATAATTTTAATTAATTTCATAGATATAATTAATTTGATCGTTTCATTAAGCATTATACAAAAACATAAAGTTAGCTTTTAATAACGTCGGTCAAAATGTATTAAAATTGGATAAATCAAATTTAACACAATGTAATGTATAGATGATTAAACTAACATTTATTACAAAAATAATTTTAGTATGGATAATTTCAAGTTGATGCCATCGGTATGATAAATAAAAGTAAGGATAAATATATTTTTCTTCTACCAATTATTTTTAAAAATTGTTATTTTATAAAAGTTATGTAAAACATTTTTCCTTTTTATCACTTCATTAAAAACATCACTATTCTTTTATCATATTAAAAGAAACAATGTTATTAAAAGTTGGTTTGTAATTAAAATCCGAAATATTTCGCAATACTCAAGTAACCAAAGTTATAAAATTGCATAACCAAATTCGATACTCATTCCTCATAATTGATCCAGAGCCATTGAAACTTTATGTCCTCAGATTCATCAAACAATTCAATAGATACAAGTTATTATTGTCCAACTTAAAAACATAAAAGACTCAATATTCTCCTACCAACTTTTAGCATGTCATTAAGCAAACTATAAGGATTTTCATAATTATCAATAAAATTTTATTGACGAAAATAAATTTGTCAGTAAACTCAATTTTATTGAGGAATTTTAGAATTTAGTTTATAAACAAAAATATCCATCAAGAATTAATTATTCAACTAGATTCGTCAGTAAATTAGAATTTGTATAACCAATGGATACTTCCATCGGTAGTGTATCTAGATCAAATATGTTGGCAAATTTTGTAATTTCTATTATTAATGGATTTTTTCATCGTTAATCTATTAGTGAAATGAGTGGGAATTTTTTCACTAAGTCAGATGATTTTTTTCGTTATATATTAAGGGAGATGAGCGAAAAGAAAAAGAGATGTGGGTGGAGAAGGAAAAAGAGGAGGAGAAGAAAAATAGGAGGGGTATGAGGCTCAACAACTACATTGGCCCTTTGGTGGCGATGGTGTAGTGGCGCCTCAACGATAGTGACGACTGTAATTGGAGGAAGAAGAAGAAAGAGAAAGAAGGAGAGGAATAAAAAGAGGAAGAGGAGTAAAGTAGTGGACACAACAACGGTGGAGGTGTGGCCAAGAGGAGAGGAGTAGAAGGAGGAAGAAGAAGAAGAGAAAAAAGAAGAAAAATTCGTAATGGCAACCTACATACAAATATACATCTGTATCTAATATCCGTATGTAAAATAGATTCAACCTACAAATTTTAATATATATGTAATAATAAAAAGTTAAATCAACATTTTCTTATACTGGAAGAGGAAGAGAGTGAGGAATAAGAAGTCCCAATAATGACATTTATCTACGAATTTTATCGATGATCAAAATTTATCAATAATTATCGACAGATATATTATTGACTAATTTGCGATTGTCGGTAATTATCGACAGACTTTTTGACCTGTCGATAAAATTTATCGATGATTATTTTACTAAAGAATTTTCAGTTGTAAGTAAACGAATTATCGATGAATTGTTTCTGTTAGAAATGAAGTGCCTTGTTTCGCAACACTAAGAGGAGGGGTGAATTGGTGAACAATAAAAACAAATGTATTTTAAATCTTTTCATAAACTTAGAATGATCTTTGACATTTCTTGTAATCTAAGTAATACGCGTATGCAAGGA